>NC_133334.1:22814251-23114251 GCF_042186555.1 Aquarana catesbeiana
AGATTTTTCACCAATATTTTGACCCAAGATTACATCTATCTTTATATCACTAGAGGGGTCACCAGCAGGTGGAAGGAGGTCCTGATTCCTCTATATAGATGTTTATATCAACAGAGGGACCCCCAGCAGGAGGATGGAGGTCCTAATTCCTCTATATAGATCTTTATATCACTAGAGGGGGTCACTAGCTGAAGGAAGGAGGTCCTGATTCCTCTATATAGATCTTTATATCACTAGAGGGATCACCAGCAGGAGGAAGGAGGTCCTGATTCCTCTATATAGATCTTTATATCACTAGAGGGGTCACCAGCAGGAGGAAGGAGGTCCTGATTCCTCTATATAGAGCTTTATATCACTAGAGGGATCACCAGCAGGAGGAAGGAGGTCCTGATTCCTCTATATAGATCTTTATATCACTAGAGGGGTCACTAGCGGGGGAAGGAGGTCCTGATTCCTCTATATAGATCTTTATATCACTAGAGGAGTCACCAGCAGGAGGAAGGAGGTCCTGATTCCCCTATATAGATCTTTATATCACTAGAGGGACCACCAGAAGGAGGAAGGAGGTCCTGATTCTTCTATATAGATCTTTATTTCACTAGAGGGACCACCAGAAGGAGGAAGGAGGTCCTGATTCCTCTATGTAGAACTTTATATCACTAGAGGGGTCACTAGCGGGGGAAGGAGGTCCTGATTCCTCTATATAGATCTTTATATCACTAGAGGAGTAACCAGCAGGAGGAAAGAGGTCCTGATTCCCCTATATAGATCTTTATATCACTAGAGGGATCACCAGTGGGAAGAAGGAGGTCCTGATTCTTCTATATAGATCTTTATATCACTAGAGGGACCACCAGAAGGAGGAAGGAGGTCCTGATTCCTCTATGTAGAACTTTATATCACTAGATGGATCACAAGCAGGAGGAAGAAGGTTGGTGTTTGCTTTGTCTGGCCCCCAGGTGTCTTCTCCTGGCCCTCAAGTGTCAGTGTGTCATTATTCTGGGAATCCCAAGGGTCAGTGTGCCATTGTTATTGGACCTTCAAGTGTCAATATGCCAATTGCTGAGCTCTCTCACAAAGGTCCAGAAGGGTCCCTAGACCAGTGTAAGCTCAGACACACCTCATAAGTTAGCCCTTTGGGGGGCTCCACTAGGTGAACGGAGCAACATGAAAGCAACGGAGGTGCCAGCTATACTTAAATGGGTGAAGCACAAGTCTACAATCAGCCAGTCACCATCACATATACAGTACTTTAGGGGCTGTGGATTCCTTTTCAGTGGCTTTTCCCATTTTGTACCCCTTCCCACCAATGTGCACGGTGCACCCCTATCCCTATTGACTGTCATATGTCATCTCTCAAACATCAGACCTTGGCTGCCCTGATCCTCCATTGCTGTGTCATTAGGAAACAGTGCATCAGATCCGTTTTATAGAGAAGATAAAGTCACCTTGTATGATTACGACTCAATAAAACCGAAAGGTCAAATGCTTATTTCGGACTCCTAGCCCGAACATCTCAGCCTGTGACAGACGTCAGCGGCGGAGGATTAAGTTCCATCATCTGTGATTCATGAAAACAATTTGGGCTGCTGGAGATTTACAAAATATATAAGAGATAGGTGAGGAGCTTTGTTAAAAGTGTATGGTCAGTCAACATTTTTTTTTTCATATTAGTTTGGACTATGGAGTGTGGAAGTGTTGCAACCTCAGTCAAATGTGTTATTGCTGTCTGTGTCCCCAATAGGGGGGTTTACCTTCTCTGTGTGTCCTGGTCACCAATGTTGTCTCCACAACACGTGTAGGGGTCAAACATCCAATGGGGACACCTGACTAGGTAATAACTGTGTCAGAAGGGATTTCCCATCTGAGGTTTTCTGACTTCCTGATGTGTAACAGGAAGTGAAAGGAAATCTCTGCCGTAGGACCCAGGCAGCAATGAAGACACACATACCATAAAAGGTTATGAACGACCCCCAGTATTGGCATGTATATTGCCAGCATGGGTGTTTGTTTCAGTGGCCAGTATGCCATGAACTCCAACAGCCTTATTTGATTAAGAGCTCTGTTTGTAAGTGATGTAAATTAGAGTAACCAGTCAGAATCCTTTACTGGTTTTTCTTCAGTGATTAGTTACCATTGGTTGATTTGGGCCTCCAAAAGTTGGCGTGTAATTTTCTGACCACAAGTGTCTTCTCCTGGTCCTCAATTGTCAGTATGTCATTGTTCTTGGACCCCCATATGTCATTGTTCTGAGATTCCCAACTCCCAAGTGTTAGTGTGTTGTTGTTCTGAAACCCCCAAATGTCAGTGGGAGAGATTTACTAAAACTGGAGAGTGCAAAATCCGGTGCAGCTCTGCTTAGAAACAATTGCCTACCATGCACAGCTGCACCAGATTCTGAGTGCTCCAGTTCTAGTAAATCTTCCCCAGTGTGTTATTGTTCTAAGACCCCCAAGTATCAGTGTGTCATTCTTCTTGGACCCCCCAACTGTCAGTGTGTCATTGTTCTGGGATCCCCAACTGTCAGTGTGTCATTGTTCTGGGGTCCCCAATTGTCAGTGTGTCATTGTTCTGGGGTCCCCAACTGTCAGTGTGTCATTGTTCTGGGATCCCCAACTGTCAGTGTGTCAATGTTCTTGGGACCCCAATTGTCAGTGTGTCATTGTTCTGGGATCCCCAACTGTCAGTGTGTCATTGTTCTGGGGTCCCCAACTGTCAGTGTGTCAATGTTCTTGGGACCCCAATTGTCAGTGTGTCATTGTTCTGGGATCCCCAACTGTCAGTGTGTCATTGTTCTGGGATCCCCAACTGTCAGTGTGTCATTGTTCTGGGGTCCCCAGTTGTCAGTGTGTCATTGTTCTGGGATCCCCAACTGTCAGTGTGTCATTGTTCTTGGACCCCCAACTGTCAGTGTGTCATTGTTCTTGGACCCCCAACTGTCATAGTGCCATTGTTCTGTACCCCTAAGTGTCAGTGTGTCATTGTTCTGGGGTCCCCAATTGTCAGTGTGTCATTGTTCTGGGGTCCCCAGTACTCAGGGTGTCATTGTTCTGGGATCCCCAACTGTCAGTGTGTCATTGTTCTTGGACCCCCAACTGTCAGTGTGTCATTGTTCTTGGACCCCCAACTGTCAGTGTGTCATTGTTCTTGGACCCCCAACTGTCAGTATGTCATTGTTCTTGGACCCCCAACTGTCAGTGTGTCATTGTTCTTGGACCCCCAACTGTCAGTGTGTCATTGTTCTGGGATCCCCAACTGTCATAGTGCCATTGTTCTGTACCCCTAAGTGTCAGTGTGTCATTGTTTTGGGACCCCCAAGTGTCAGGATATCATTGTCCTGGCACCACAAGTGTCAGCAGGTCTTCTTCTGAGGCTCCCGTGTGTCAATGCATCACTGCTCTTCATCCTCCTCATTATCAGTTTTCAGAGTGTCCATTTTTATATGTGATCATTCCCAGAACCGATATAAGACTCTGCCTGAACACGTACGCTAGGCCTACACTGGCACTTGATTCTTGTTGCTTCTAAGATATTGTACCCTGTTTCCCTGAAAATAAGACCTAGCGTGATTGTCGGTGATGGCTGCAATATAAGCCCTACCCCCCAAATAATCCCTAGTTTAAAGTCCTTGTAGGTCTTATTTTCAGGGTAGGGCTTATTTTCGGGGAAACAGGGTAGGGCTTATTTGGGAGGTAGGGCTTATATTGCAGCCATCACTGACAATCATGCTAGGTCTTATTTTCGGGGAAACAGGGTAGGTGGTGATCTCATATGTAGAACACTGAAATCATTGTGATGCTTTTGCGATAAACAAGGTCAACAAGCAGTCAAAGTGGTTTTAAACATCAGACATGAACAATAAACAAAGCATATCCCTCTATAATGTATGCCTGTCTTAGTGCAGAGCACTAACTGTCATTTCTGTCTGCTGCCTCCTTCCTCTGCTATCCGCATGAGTCACTTCTGACAAGTTTTCCTGACACCAAGAGATAAAAGGTGACAAGGGAGGGACCTCCAGCTGATGGACAGCCTCAGCTCTGCTCCTGTGTGCTGTGTAAAAGGGGGGTGTGCTCCTTCCCTCCAATCAGCTCTCAGAGCTCCCCTCCCTGATATAACTTCAGCTTTCCACTCCCCTGGTTTTCAGCACCTTGTATTGATGCAGATAAACAGGTACAACTTTTGTAGGAGGATTTGTTTCATCTCTGTGTATCACCTGAGGACAGTCACTTTGTTGGGTTTATGGAAGGGTTTACAATCACTATACAGTTCTAAATACCAGATATTTACACGCCAGAGGAGCTTTAACCACTTACGGACCGCCACATGCCCATATACCTCCTAAATTTGAAGAGGAATATCTTCGTTATGGCAGCAGCTAGCTGCCATAACCCCGGTATCCTCTTCTTCGGCCGGCGGTCCGCTTTCCCAAAAGAGTGGTCTCTGGGGCGGATTCGCTTTTATCGGCGATCACTTTTATCGGCGGCAGGAGAGGGCCACCCTCCCGCCACGCTTAACGACGGAGGCTATCAGATGTTGCTCCTTGCTGGGTATGGAGCTGAGTGAGGGGAAGATGACCCCCATTGCAGGGCGGAAGGGACGTCAAAACGTCACTTCCGCCCATAGCTCTTAAAGGGCCATTTTTTTTTATTCATTTTTTTTTTTAAATGACAATTTTTTTTTATTGCATTTAGTGTAAATATGAGATCTGAGGTCTTTTTGACCCCCAGATCTCATATTTAAGAGGACCTGTCATGCTTTTTTCCTATTACAAGGGATGTTTACATTCCTTGTAATAGGAATAAAAGTGACACAATTTTTTTTTTTTTTTGAAAGAACAGTGTAAAAATAAAAAATAAAAGGTAAAATAAATAAGACATTTTTTTTTTATGCGCCCGCATATGAAAACGGTGTTCAAACCACACATGTGAGGTATCGCCGCGATCGGTGGAACGAGAGCAATAATTCTAGCCCTAGACCTCCTCTGTTACTCAAGACATGAAACCCGTAGAATTTTTTAAATGTCGCCTATGGAGATTTTTAAGGGTAAAAGTTTGTCGCCATTCCACGAGCGGGCGCAATTTTAAAGCGCGACATGTTGGGTATCAGTTTTACTCGGCGTAACATTATCTTTCACCATATAAAAAAAAAATTGGGCTAACTTTACTGTTGTCTTATTTTTTTAATTAAAAAAAGTGTTTTTTTTCCCAAAAAAGTGCGCTTGTAAGACCGCTGCGCAAATACGGTAAACATAGTAGGTGAGGTTGAAAAAAGACACAAGTCCATCAAGTCCAACCTATGTGTGTGATTATATGTCAGTATTACATTGTATATCCCTGTATGTTGCGGTCGTTCAGGTACTTATCTAATAGTTTCTTGAAACTATCGATGCTCCCCGCTGAGACCACCGCCTGTGGAAGGGAATTCCACGGTGTGGCAGAAAGTATTGCAACAACCGCCATTTTATTCTCTAGGGTGTTAGAAAAAAAAATGTATAATGTTTGGGGGGTTCTAAGTAATTTTTTAGCAAAAAAACAAATCTAAAAAAAAGAGGCTCGGTCCTTAAGTGGTTAAACTAACTGGAAAATGCTGAACAAAAGTCAACTCATTCTAGGCTTGCTATGTAGAGGACATTGAGCAATAAAATCTCATCAGTGATTCAATATACCTCCCCAACCCACAGAACCTCTCCATAAAACCTCATCACCTTCCCGACAAAATTCCAGCACTGAACCTTCACCCGTCTGGTGGAGACTTTACACCCCCAACCTCCCTCCAGTCCCTCAAAATTCCAATGACTTTATAATTGGTTGTCTCATTAACTCGGCTCTGTGGTAGAAATACCCACCTTCAAAAATAATATACATCGGATTCTGTACCTACCATGAAATGCACACGGGTCACTGTGACACCGGCGGGACCATCGAACACGAAGAGAAGGACGGACAGAAGAGACGAGGCGAGAGCGCAAAACCAGGAGAGAGAGAGAGCAAAGCAACACACAACAATGACACAAAGTATGGAGCAATCTGTGGAGGTCTGGTGTTCCTTTTTTGTTTTGTTTTTTTACCTTCTATTGGTGTAAATTTTCTGTATGTTTCATGTTTAAACATTTTCACATTGCATTGACTCACCAGAAACGCGTATCCAATTTATTGAAAGGATGGTGTATTTTTTTTTTTTTTGTCATTTGCAAAATTCATCTGAATTTTTATTTTTATTAATTAATAAAATGTATCTCTGAGCAAAATTAAATTAAAATATGCAATACATCTTTGCAATAGATACACGTTTCCCCAAGTTAAAGACCAAAAAATACCAGTCTGTGGACTGAAACCACAGTGCCCTTGCTGGACTGAAATATCAAGAAAAGATTATTATTATTAATAATAATAATAATAATAATAATAATAAATAATAATAATTATTATTATTAATTTTATTATATATTACTATTATATATTATTTATTATTATTATTATTATTATTATTATTATTATTTATTTTATTATATATTATTATGTATTACTCTTGTATATTATTTATTATTAATATTATTATTCTTTTATTACATATTATTTTAATATATATTATTATATATTATTTTTATTATTATAAAGTATAATATTTTATTATATATTATTAATATTTTTTTTTTACCCAATTGATGAAATGAAATGGTATGGTGTATTATTCGTGATCTCACATTTGTCTGAAGTACTTGAACATTGATTACCTATTCAGTGTTACCTGACATTAATTTTTATAAATCCAACACTATTGGCTATTTGGTTTTAAATATGACCCAGAGGAGGGAGTATTGTATTAACAGTGCTGGGACAAGGTCATCTAGAGAATACATGCCAAACTGTGCCCCCCCCCCCTCCCCCCAGATGTTCGAGCATTATGTGTCAGCAAAAATCCCCCCCCCCCCAAAAAAAAAATTGAGCACAAACCCTTTAAATCCCTCAAATTTCCTCTCTCAGTACACAACCCCCCCCCCCCCCAACTCCAAATACCTCCTTCCAGCACAAACCCCACCCCCCAAGTCTCACTTCTTAAAAAAAATACCCCCAATTTATCCCTACTAGCACAAAGCCCCCCCCCCCCCCCAAAAAAGAAAATGTCCACTCCTAGCACAATTTCAGTCCTCCTCTACCATATCACCTCTTCTAGCGCACCCCCCCCCCCCCCCAAATCCTCATTCCTAGCACAAATCCTCTTCCCCTTCACCCCTCCCAACACAAATTCCCCCAAATCACCACTCCTAGCACTCCCCCACCCCCAAATTTCCCATCCTAGACCCCCTGCTGTGCCCCCCCCCCCCCGAATTCCCCCTTCTAACACAAATCCCCTCCTCCCCCAATCTCCTTGTGGCGCCTCCCCCACCTCACATGATACCGCAGTGCCCAGGGCAGCCGTCCCTCCTGCCCACCCCTTGTCCCGGCCCTCTGTATTAATATCAGATTGATATGAAGATGTCCTTAAGGTTTTTTTTTTCTGGCCCTGATGAAAGGGGCGCTCTTGGACCCCAGAAATGCATTGGCTACTTTTTGGATTGTCCCCCTGATCTTTTTTGGAATAAAGGTGTATCTGGACCGTTTAGCAGTGGTGTGGCGCTCCAATTTCTATTTTTTTTTTCTCAAAAATGGTGTCAGCCCTGTCCAGTTTTTATTTGCCGAGCCACTAAACACCTCCCCCTCTTCTCATCTCAGTAACAAAAAATGTTTTGCTTGTGGGTACTCATCTCATATGTAGCACACTGAAATCAATGTGATGCTTCAGAGACAACAGGTAGGGTCAGATTGGGAGGGTTCAAGTCTCTGAGATAACACAGCTAGTTAGTATCATTCCCCTCCATTGTCCCCCTCACTGTTATTCACCAGGGGCTCCCCCCCCATAAAAATATAATTAATATATCCCTTTTTGGGAACCCTTCCCATCAGATAGCATGTACCAACAGCCCTGAAAAACGGGGAGTTCTTTTCCCCTGAAACGTGAGTCCTTTTCCCCTGAAACGCGTTAGATTGATGTACATGTGACCACTTTTGATAAACATCATAGAATATGCCATATTCTGTGTATTGTTGCTTATTGTACTGTTTTTGTTTCCCACATCTGTACAGTTTTTCTTGAAATTACCGACATACTCTGCATATCCCCTGAAGAAGCTTACAGCGAAACATGTCGGGATAATATGCAATGTGCTTTTCAATTTTGACCTGTTTGCTATGACCACCATTCTCATTAATTCCCGCCTACCTTTTGTCTGATAAATGCTTAAATGTGTTTTTCTATTTTTTAATCTTAAATTTATTAAAAATGACATTTTTAGATTTTTTCTATAATCTTCTCTCATCATTTTTTGGCTACACTGCACCGTTAAAATCCCTGTTTTCCTTCCCCTCCTTGACATTAACAGAACAAGACATATTGGCCTTTATCAATACGTTCTGATAAGGAATAAAAATGACTATATGTTTTTTATCAATGATTAATAGACACTTTTCAGTGTTTGTATATAGACTAGAAACTATTTTTGTAGCATTGACTTTAAAAGGCGCGAATATGGCAAATTGTGGTATTTACAAAATTTTCCAGTTAAAAAAAAACTTCTTCTTTCTTCACTACAGATTCAAAAACATGCATTGTGGGTAATAAATCCATCTTATGTCCGAACAGTCTGGTAAAAACACGGCTCATGTCTCAACTATACAGAATTCCTATTAAAGGATGACAAAATCCATGTGAAAATGCTTAACGAGTTTCGAACACTTGTCTTCTTCAGGAGACCATGTAGAAAATTGTAGCCAAACTCAGTCATGTGTATTTATAATCACCTCCACGGCATAAAACTGAACCCCCTGCAATCTACAGCCAACCAAAAACAATCACAATGGATGCCAAAGAGATGCCACCAAATAGATTTTCAGAATCTATATCCACTCAAATGAATATCGTCTGCAAGGGTGTAGGAGGGTCATGAGCTAATGTGTATGCACTGATTAAAACCAAAGAATCGGGGCCCAAATGGCTCCAAACTGTGGCCCAGGGGTGGGATATAGTCCTTTGCTTGCCTGTATCTGGCCCTTGGGGTACTATTCCGTTGACTGACACAAACAATGGGGCACTATTCCTCCCACTGACATTAAGATTGGGCACAATTCCTTCTATTTACACCAATGATGGGGCATAATTCCTTCCATTGATACCAACAATGGGTAACTATTCTTTCAACTGACACCAATGATGGGACGGAATTCCTCCCACTGACACCAACAATGGGGCATTATTCCTCCTACTGACACCAATAATGGGGCATTATTCCTCCCACTGACACCAATGATGGGGCACTATTACTCCCACTGACACCAACAATGGGGCATTATTCCTCCCACTGACACCATTAATGGGGCATTATTCCTCCCAATGACACCAACGATGGGGCAGAATGCCTTACATGGCCACCAAACATGGGGCACTTTTCCTCCAACTAACACCAACAATGGGGCACTATTCCTTCCACTGACACCAGTGATGGGGCACTATACCTCCCACTAACACCAAAGATAGGACATTGTTTACTCCCACTGGATGTCAGGATATCCCACTGGCCCTAGTATGCCCCCCCCCTAAAGTCTGAAGGACAGTAAACTGGCCCTTTGTTTAGAAAGTTGGAGACACCTGGTTTAGACCATAAGGCTCACTATTTTTTCATCCTCATAGGAAACCATCCAAAAGAGTAGAGAATATTCAGTGCTTATAGGTTAATGTAAGGTTTTTTATAAAATATACCAGGTTGACTTGCTAGAATAACTTTGCAGAAAGAGGTTATTACAAATGATTGTTTCCTATCTCCTTATAGAATGTCTTGTGCAGAGTAGAGAGGCCAGTCCTAATATTCTGCACTGAGGCTTTTCTGAGTCTAGGTTGTGGTCATGCAAAATAAGGGATTCCAAAATAACAGGAATTAATGTCTCTTGCAATGTGTGTGCAATCTCTTAAGTGAATGAGTAAATAATAAAATGTTTGTATGTGGGAGGTCCTACGTGACAATTTTCCAGGATTAGAGCTGGAAAGCCTCCATTTTTTTTTTTATACAAGAAAAAAAGCCTCCAAGAGATCAGATCTTAGTGTGACACTTGCCTTGCTTAAGGATCTCTGCGTGCGTTAATCTCTCTGCTTTCCAATCTTTAGTCTTACTTTGTGAATTGTAAATTTGGTACTGAGGAATAGTCATAAATAATCTTCTGAGATCTTGAAACACATTCAGAAGTCACTTTATTGGGTATAGCTGCCTGCTTCCTATAAAGAGGTGTACATGATGTTCAGCAACAATATTTTCCATTATTATAGATGATCTTTATTAGGTAGGCCGATCTGCATAGTGCTTCCTCTTTTTTCTAATTTTAAATATTTATTCATATTATAAGGTCATACAGTTTAAAAAGTATTTTATTATCTGCGTGCACATATTATCACCTTTGTATGGTTACTGTTGTACTATACAGTTGTTTAAAACTATTTTATGTGGCACTAGTCAGCTTTTATCCTGAATTGAAGCAATTTATGTTTAATTTCTGATTCCTCACTTGTAGCCCTGAAGAAGCCTTTCCAAATCTTCCGAAACGTGTTGGCCTGTTTCAGGAATTATTAAAAAGATAAAATTTGGACTATTCCATCTCCGCGTAAGGGGCCAGATGTGTTCCTACTCCGTTACAGAACTTATGGTCTGAACAGTTCACCCAAGACAAAATGGATCTATTCATTCAGAGCAGGCAACATGTTTCCACTGTCTGGTTTTGGTGACAGAGTGCCCAGTGTGGCCCTTTTTTCCTGTTCTTAGCTGACAAAAGGGTCTTCTTGTATAGTAATAGTCTTGTGTATTAGTTTGTCTTCTTCAAAGTCTCAATGTGTTCTGTGTTCAGAGGTGGCACTGCTGTAGATAATGGTCACCATTGGAACAGTTGTGGACTATGATGTCATCTTAAACAAGTTTGACCACTTTAGTCTGACTTCCCATTAACAAATTTATTTTGACCATAGATCCATCAATCACTGATCATTTTTTTTTTCATCTTTTCTTTGTAGAGTCTAGAGACTATGGAGGTTGAAATCCTCAGGAGGTCAAAGAGGTTTAAGATGTTGCATCCACCTTGTCTGCCAACAAGTGGCTTAGGTTGTATATCTTTCCGATTGTAATATTTGGGCAAACATCAACTAGTTTCTTCACTAGGTCTGCAAAAATTACGTATTTAATTGCAGCTACAGGGCATGCTGTTTGGTTAAGGGGCATTAACCAGCAGGTGCACCTAATATGACAGCCAATAAATGTGTTTACCCAAGAATGTTTGTGAGGAGGTACAGCGTAGTGTGGCAGCAGTAACCACTCAGAGTCCAGTTGCAGAAAGCAGAACTTGTATGTAGAATCCAGTCATTCACAACAAACCCAATAAAAAGGCACCTGACCGGGAACATTTACTGACAGCATCTGTCTTGAGGGGCGGAATGTGACCTGGCCGGTCCGTGCCCAAATGGGGAGGTTTCCAGGAAGGATGACGTGTTTCTCTTCTTTTCCCTTCTCATCTGGAACCTCTCCCTGCCAGGTGACCTGTCCCTACACTACCCACACGTGAAATGGGCACCAAGCCCAGGAGCCAGGGTCCTAAATAGACTCTGTCTGAGCAAAGATGGTCGCTAGAGTCACATGGGGCAGGAGCATTCAACTGGGAACCTCCCCCCAGTGACCCAGGAAATCATAGAGGAACCGTGTTCTTCTTGACTTCCTCTCCCCTGCAATGTCACTGCAGTTGAGCGCCACCTGCAGTTGAGAAAGTAGACTGCACCTGCCTACATGTTCTTCAAATCTCTTTTACATAATTCATAATAATCATGTGTCAGGAACATTGTGCCAGCGATCAGGCTAATGCACATAAGCTTGTACATCTTTGCAGGCATAGAAGCCTAAGTACATGTACGATGTTTTGCATGCGCACACTCCAGCATACGCACAGGTGTCCACTGGCACCAAGCGGGCTATTTTAACCTGAGCTCTGTACTGGATCATTGCTAAATGGCCCTTCAGTTTTTGCTCCTAGGTTCCCGATCCTGATACTCATACTGACCTTGTTATTGACCCACCTTCCACCTGACCCGATTTTGGATTACCAGTCTCTGTCTTTGTTTGCTGCCTGGAAAAGATGTGCATATATGGAAGGAGCACCAGACCAAAAAATAAGAGCCCAAATTCATTATTAATGTTGTGTTAAGAGACAGCCAACACATTTCGGGGGTTGAAGGAACTCCCCCTTCATCAGGGCTTAAGTTAAAAATGAGAATCTTGACTGGACTCAAAGTGGGGCTTTCCTGTTTGAAGCTGTGCAGGGAAGCTGATTGCTGGATTAGGATTTCTGGCTAGCAGTATCTGCATCAGCGATGGACCTCCTATTTTGACTGCCGATGCAGATACTGCTGGCCAAGAATACTAATCCAGCAATCAGCTTCCCTGCACAGATTCAAACAGGAAAACCCTACTCTGAGTCCACTGAAGGTTCCCATTTTTAACTGAAGCCCTGATGAAGGGGGAGTGCCTTTGACCCGCTAAAAACACGTTGGCTGTCTTTGAGCATAATATAAATAAATGAATTTGGACTCTTATCTTTTGGTCTGGCCCTCCTTCCATATATGCACGTCTTTTCCTGGTAACCTGCTGGAGAACCCTCAGAAGGGTAGCCTTGGCTGTTGCGAGAAGCCTAACCTGAGGCAATGAGCTCTTTAAATGTTTTTTGCCCTCTCAATACCTTGCTTAAACTCATAGTCCCAGTGCCTCCTAGATGCCCTTTTTTCACTGGAGTCTTTGATTGCTGCCTGTCTCTGTTATCCACCTTGACCTGGACCTCTGACCAAGATTCTGCTCTTCTCCTTTTACGTCACTGCCTGCACGTTGCCGACCTCCTCTTGTTCCTGACTCGGATCCTGCCTATGATTTGGTGCCTTCTCGCTCAGCTGTTACTGTACAAGCCTTGTGACCCAACTCCAATTATGACTGAACTTAGCATACTCACGGTGTACCTCTGCTCGTCTGATACCAGCACTCTCAAGTTCTAGCCTACAGTGTCTTCACCTTGGCTTGTGCCTTTCCTTCTAGGGGTACTCAGATGAGAACTGTGCAAAAAGCCACCCTCGTCATCGAGATTAAAGTGTACCTAGTGTATATCCAATGTTTATTTTTTTGGATACTGTAGAGTGGTGATGGGTGGGATTCACCCTATTCATTGGTGCTGGTGACTATTTTTACATGAAATCTGCTGTCTCTAAAACAGTTGAAAGGACGTTTTCCATAAAGGTAAATCTTTCTGTAGCACCATCCTAGTGTAGTGTGAGCTGTTAGGTAAAATTAGCTAGATCCTTTGTAATCAATGGAGCAGGGGTTAATTATTTAGGTCTGCTCAGTGTCTCGTAGGCTGCTGCTCTGATTAATTCCCCCTGTTTTCTAGAGTTCTATAACTATAGTGAGAGGAAGAACAGAGTAAGCGGCCTGAATATTTATGCGTCTCCAGCTAATTCATGGGGAGGTGTGCCCAGAAGGTGGTGGAAGGGCTCATAAATGGACTAGGGCCTGAGACAGGGGAGCAGAGTTCCTGGGTCCAGTCCTGCTGGAGGAGACCCCTGTGCAGGGGCTCTGCCCATGGTGCAGGATTTCTGAAGGTGCCATCTAGAAGACATTGAGGTCCCAACTGAGGTTTTAGCTGGGGGGCCATTTTGCAAAACCTTAGTTCTGGAGTTCATTTGGAAAGCTTACTGGAGATAATACCAGGAGGAAGTTGGAGGAGAAATGTGCAGTTATGGTGGTGTGGGTTTGTGTCTCCCTCACTGGAGAGGGCCCTGTGGATATTGGAGGGAGGCAACCGATGATCCTGTGGCTGTGTGAATAATTCTCCCTGGTGTTGGAAGTTAGTGACTGTGTGCAGATCTATTTTGGTCCATTGGGAAAAAGGTTTAGTCTCCTGCCAGCAAGACTCAGTGGGACATCTTTGTGTAGCTTGTTAAGCTAGAGAAGAGTCCTCAAAGCATTCAGTTCTTCAGTTCTGGGGTATCCCATGCTCCCTCACTCCATCCAAATTCCATGCTCCAGTAAAACAATAAAAAAGATGCCCTAGACCAGTGATGGCGCACCTTGGCACCCCAGATGTTTTGGAACTACATTTCCCATGATGCTCAACTACACTGCAGAGTGCATGAGCATCATGGGAAATATAGTTCCAAAACATCTGGGTTGCCAAGGTTCGCCATCACTGGCCTATGTTTCTTTGGCTGTGTGTCCTAACTGGCGGGAATAAGGCCAAGTTCACCAGCAGTTCTTTTGGGGGTGCGCTACACTTCATAGGGACACCCAACGTGATGCTGATAGCTCAGCGGCTAATAAATTGAGTAGGTCACCAGTCTATGTCAAGTTCATTAGTCTATATTACATGTTGACCCATTGTACTTCCACCTCCGATCTAGCAGGCTTTTGATCACCCACTACCATCTTTTGATCCATCAGCAAAAAACACACAGTTCTAATTAGTGATTCTGGTCCTCTTATCTTGTCATGATTGTTTATGCCAGCAGAAAAGTTGGTTGTCTCTTCAAATAATGAGGACACAAGATCTGAAGATATCACATTAATATGAAGAGGAGCCTGAAGTACAAACGGACACGGACAGAGACAGCTGTGAGCCGTTAGAACACAACACGCTCCGTACATAGGTCTCACACCCCGTAGTGTTTTGAGGATAATAAATAAATATTAGCTTGGAGAGTTGAAACTTCACACGGTGTTATTTTTACCCCCTGTGTGCTCGGAGGACAGGATCCCAGCACGCGCAGTCTTCATACATTTGAATTTTCTCAAACAAAGCCAAATTGCGTTTAACTCCAAGGTGGTCACGCTCCATTTTCCATATAAAGATTTATTGCCGAACAATTTATTGCACCATTTTTAAATCTTTTTTTGTTCTTTTCAAAGCAAAACTGTATGACCCTAATCCATGTCATAAAATGAATGGCGTATGAAGACTAAAGGATGGTTTACACATTTCTCCCTGTTAAATAACATCAGTCCATACTTCAAGTTTAGTCTTAAAAATTACAAAACATTACTTAAACTATTGAATTGTAATTATATCCTTAAAAGAGTACATGGCTTTTTTTTTTTTCTATAGGACGTTTCATTGACTGTAAAAATAAAGAAAGGAGAGAAACCGAATAAAAAAGCCCAATATATTTTTTTATTTGTTCGTAAAGAAGTCTTATAAAAAAATATTGTGACAGACTCACCCCGGACAGAGGCTTTTGGAGGGGACTGAATGCTGGCCTCTTGTCTACCGATTATGGGCCCTGGCATTTGGGGGAATGGTGCTCTTTGTGAGCTATATGCCTGGGGACCCTTGAGGTGGTGTTACTTTAGATTCAGGTACATGTCTCCCAAGACACACAGACTCTGGGAACCCTGTATAGGCCATATTAGAAATAGACCGAGAAAATATATCTTGGATTACTTAAAATGGGACAGTAATATTTATCCACAATATCTCCCAGGATATATGTAAAGACTATTCTTGGTTTGTTTGATTCTGAACTCAACATGTTAGTTGAGAGAGCTGATCACATTGGCCTCTGTACAATATAGGAGACAGGCCGACTCTTGCTGGAGCTCCTGCTATTGTGAGAAGGTGCGGTACTTATGATAATGTATAATCTACTGTGTGAAGCTCGGTGACAACAAGTCTGACCTGTAGTGAAATCCTGATTAATCATAACAATGCTCAGGAGGGCATGGAGTCACATCGGCTGCTTTAAGGGATTCGTTAATTAGCTCATGTTAATTAGGTTTCTGCTTACAGTTGTATTGTTAGAGTAATATGAGCAGGAGGTAGGAACCTCCTCCTCAACTGTATATAAAGACTTGTATTTTGGTTTTAATAAAGAGTCTATGTTCAGCAACTAAACAAGTATCGTCTTGTTTCGTGCTTGTGAGCGGTTGGAATATCTGATATCTATATTCAGACTGGGAGGAAGTGGTATCTGACGAAAGCACTCAAGCGGAGTGTGGAACGTTTCGTTACAAATATCACTCCCCCTTCATCAGGGCTGAACACTTTTGGACAAGGATGTAACTTGGACAAGTTGTTACTCCATGAAGAGAGTTCAGTGCAGACTCTTAAGTAGATAATAAGAAGCGCATTTGTGAGGTCAGGTACGGATGTGGATGAGAAGGCCTGGCTCGTAGTCTCCGCCTTTAATTCATCCCAAAGGTGTTCTATCGGGTTGAGGTCAAAACTCAAATTCCTTCACCCTAAACTTGCTCATCCATGTCTTTATGGACCTTGCTTTGTGCACTGGTCCAAATCATTTGGTGGAGGGGGGATTATGGTGTGGGGTTGTTTTTCAGGGGTTGGGATTGGCCCCTTAGTTCCAGTGAAGGGAACTCTTAAGGCGTCTGCATACCAAGACATTTTGGACAATTTCATGCTCCCAACTTTGTGGGAACAGTTTGGGGATGGCTCCTTCCTGTTCCAACATGACTGTGCACCAGTGCACAAAGCAAGGTCCATAAAGTGCCTGACCTCACAAATGCACTTCTGGAAAAATGGTCAAACATTCCCATAGACACACTCCTAAACCTTGTGGACAGCCTTCCCAGAAGAGTTGAAGCTGTTATAGCTGCAAAGGGTGGGCCAACTCATTATTGAACCCTATGGACTAAGACTGGGATGCCATTAAACATCATGTGCGTGTAAAGGCAGGCGTCCCAATACATTTGGTAATATAGTGTAGATCTGTAAAGCCATTGTTCCTTCTGAGTCCTTCAAAGTTTTATCCTGTGTTGACCTCTCAAGAAGAGGAGTGGTGTTGCCCCTCAAATGCTTTGGCTGTTTTCATATGAATTTGTTTTACCAACAATTAAAGGTTATCCTCAACCTTTCAATCTGGTTATGGTCTGGTGCTCCTTTCTGTTTATCTATGGTTTGAGCTACTGTTGGGTGCCCATCAAGGGAAGCCTTGGCATGAAGGGAGCTTCCTCACCAGAGCTATTCAGCTTGTTTGAAATTTTCCTTCATCTGGGTACACGCGCAAGTCTAAAAGTTTCCAGTGTCTTTTTTAGTATGTTGTCCTGGATTTTTTTGACGGTGTCACTTATAGAAATAGATGTTGCTATCCTACTACTGTTATTTCTACATGTAGATGCATATTTATAATGCAATGACTTCATCAAACATTCACTGGTGGTGTATCAATTATTGTAATTAAAAAAACACATGCACCAGGAAAGTTCCCTTGCATTGAAAGTTTGCTGAATTTCACATTCGCTGCTTAATAAATACAAACCTTTGTCTCAACCATGGGAGATAAACTCCTCTATGTGGGAGAACTGAAGGAGGAATCCCCTTCAGTTCTCCCACATAGAGGAGTTTATCTCCCATGGTTGAGACAAAGGTTCTTTCATTCTATTACTAGGGTAGGACCCACTAATTCAGGGTACTTTGTCGCAGTAAGTGGGCTTAGCACTATATGACCATATAGTGTGACCAAACCCCCGTATTTTTGAATATGTTGAGGTGTTTTTAACTAGCCTTGCAGGATAAATGTCATTCTTGTATGTGTGCGCTGTAATCTGTTTTGTACTGTTTTTGGTCTTATAGCAGCACCATCTTGAATGTAAAGCATTTTAGGGTGTGCCCCCCAATTATGTTTTAGTATTTAATAGTGGGAGAAAATCCCTGGAATTGAGAAATAAGGTGTGTTATCATTTTGCAATAAGGAATACAGTCATGGCCAAAAATATTGGCACCCCTGCAATTGTTTAGACATTTGCATGTTTATTTCTTTTGTTTGTATTGGTATGACAAAAAAGTGGAGAAACAAATAGCCAAATCTGACACATTCCACACAAAACTCTAAAAAAAGGACTGCACAAAATTATTGGCACCCTCTCAAAATTATAAGAGGCGGAGTGGCGGAAGGCGGCGGTAGGCTCTAATTGGCTTCAAAAAAGGGTGGGCTCGGGGCACAGAGCACTGCACCCTGAGCAATGGTGTCACTGGGGGGGGGGAAGAGGTGGCCCTGACCCCCGCTAACATTATGCTGTGCCCCACCATGTGCCCCCCAATTAAAAATTTTTTATTTTTTATTTTTTACAAAAAGGCAAAGTCTTTTTGTTTTCATTCGTAGTGGATGCGCCGCATCTTACTTAGGCCGCCGCTGGAGTAACACAGTCTCTATTGAGAGGGAGCGCGTCCCCAGTCAGCTCCTGCGAGCTAATGACACAACAACGGCCGCCCGATCTGCTCCTTCCCCTGCATCCTCATTGGCAGGGAGAAGAACGAGTTGCAGGAAGGACTCCACCAGGACTCTCAGTTACTGAAAAAACAGACTGATTTCTCCCGTCATTAGGACTGGAGAACCAGCCTGTGAATTCCAAGAGAAGCCAGACCAGCGCTGTCAATAGCAGGGGCAGGACAGCAAGAGGAGACTGGGGAACCCCACATTGGCAGAACACCAGGGCCCGGTGGCAAGACAACCTTTGCAACGCTGATAGTTCTCCCACTGCTTTGGACCCTTATATTTTCTTGGTATGCTGGTGACATATATCGCTTGTTTTCTGCCACCCTGGGGGGCCCCAATACAGTAGGAAGGGAGCTCACTGCAGAACATGTGAAAGAGCCCGTTCGCAGTAAAGGGCACCAGGATATATATATATATATATATATATATATATATATATATATATATATATATATAATTGCATTTTATAGTTGCCCCCCTACTTTTGTCCCTGTCCCCCCCTAAATATGAAAGCTGGAGACGCCACCGACCCTGAGCCCTCCCAGTTGTGTGACAATAGCATAAATAATATTCGCTATTGTCTTCTTGATTCTCCTCCCGGCCAATCCTGAGACCCGATTGGCCAGGGAGTCTCAGGACCCACTTCCTGTTCGGCTGGGAGGAGAAGCCCGGCTCTACCCTTGTCACGCTCATCTCTTTATCTAAGCTTGGCTCGGATACCATCTGCCTCCTTATGGGAAGGACTCCAATCGGGGCCTCCCGACCATCTCCCGCGGGGGGGAGATCGTGGATTGTGCACCTCCCACGGGCGGGGGATGGTGTTGGTGGCAGCGGTGCAAGTGAGGGGGTGGGGGTTTGTTTGCCCCCACCCCCCCAAAATATTATTGAGCACCAGCCCCCACTGTAATTGACCCATGGCATGTATGATACTATAGTACCATCTAGGGTTTGGAGTTAGGAAATATTTCCTTCAAAGAAACTGATATAAGAAGATGATGGAAGTAGAAAGGGTTACGCCAATGTGAGAATGGTTAACAAAATTTCTAAATGAGAAGCCAGCAGCACAAACTGGAAGGGAGACTTCACCTGAGGACAACGCTAAATCTACACTACAAGAGAACCAGATAAACAAACTGCTTTCCTGAACGTTTAATGCCTGAAGTCCTGTTCAACGATGGAATTGTGGACCAGCTATAACAGAAGCTATCTGATTTTTAGTGTAAAAGTGTATCTTTACTGCATACATACTATTGGCAATGTTCATTTGTTAGGAAAGGCAAGTGTAGTGTGTGTGTGTGTATGCATGTTTGTGACATTTGGTATGTCCTGTATTGTTTTTCATACAACTGTAAGTTGTATGTATATGCTACATTCTTGTTTGGTAAATGCACATTAATATACTACAGGGTTTTTGTTTCCTTGCTTGATTGCCAAAAACGATACAAGCAAAACAGAAACCAACCCCATAGTACCAGGAAATAAAATAAGGAAAAAGAGGAAATAAGGTATACAATTCAACAGTTTTCAGGGGTGGCTCTAAAAAATGAGAACTAGGTAAAAAAAAAAAAAAAAAAAAAGAACAAAAGAGTAAATAAATTATAGAAAAGTGGAGGCCTTTTAAGAAGCACATGACCTAACACACATATCGTTATAATGTTTATTATTGCTTCATCAGTCCAACCTACAGTAAAGGGTGTGCACCCTCCAGTCAGTAACACTAGTAGGAAAATAAAGTCAGTTAAACAATATCTTGAAACAATCTACATTTCATGTTTCAGTGGTTGTAAACTGAAGGTGTATTGTCTATTTGTTATACATTTGGCTGCTATAAATGAGCTCAAGTTAAACATTAAACTTGGAATTATGTTCACGACTGCGTCTGAGCTTACACCTTCACCGGGTAAAACCAAGTACGCTCTTACTTTTTATTATGTATGAAATTTATTTTTTGTTTTAGTAAGGTTTATGCTGAGAACAGAAAAAAAACGAATTATTACTGAAAGCAACAATTGTAACAAATGTAATTTTTGAATTTCCTGTGACAAAAATGAAAAGCCAAAAAAGAAGAATGGCTGAACAAACAGGAAGTAGAGCCAAGTACAATAGAATGCGGGCCAATTGGTAGCACACCCATAAATAATACTACAACACCACAAAAGAACCTTTGAAATGGACTTTACCAGTACCGGAGAAGTAATGTTGAAACACCATAACTTTTATTGATATCAATATATAAAAAAAAAAAAAAAACATCAGCCTCAAAACAGCTACACATTAGCGTAACATGTCTCTTCTCAAATATAAACATTTACGATCCTCATGGAAAGCCTAGTATCTTTAATAGACTAGACACACATTACAGTTTTTAGTAACAGGTATTATATTAGAGCGTATATTTCTCCATAACATAGCCAGTGAAAAGACAGTTATCCATTTATGTATCAACATGTTTCGCAGAATTGAGTCCGCTTCGTTAGGATGGATAGGAACAATAAAAATGATTACAAAGCAATTATTGAAAAATACCTTAAAGCGGAGTTCCTCCCAAAAATGGAACTTCTGCTTTTCCGGTACCCCCCCCCCCCCTCCGGTGTCACATTTGGCACCTTACAGGGAGGAGGGGGGAGCAGATACCTGTCTAATACAGGTATTTTGCTCCCACTTCTGGGCATAGATACCCGAGCCACCTGCGGGTATCTACGCCACTTCCGGCGCCTTCTCTGTTAACCCCCCCGCTGTATTCTGGGATACACACAGGTCCCAGAAGACAGCAGGGACCAGTGGGATCGCGCAGCACGAGTCGTGCATGCACAGTAGGCTTTACGTCCTGATTCCCTTACCGAAGATGGCGGCGGCAGCACCCAACAGCCGAGGGACAGATCGGCTTCGGGTGCCGACATCGCGGGCGCCCTGGACAGGTAAGTGTCCTTATTTTAAAAGTCGGCAGCTGTAGTATTTGTAGCTGCTGACTTTTAAAAAAAAATCTTTGGACCTCCGCTTTAAAGCAGTGTAAACTGCTGCAGAATAAAAAAAAAATATAAAAAAACACAACACCTGTAAGACAAAGACACAATGGGTTAGTATGCATCGCATACTAGCACATGATAAAATACTTACCTTAGAACAAAGCCCTCAAGCGCTGTATTGTCACAACTGAGAGGGCTGACACCTTCCCAGGCTTTTCTTCCGGGTTTTCGGGCTCCGGCGCTGTGTGTGGCCAGAGCCACGATGGCATGCGCCGGAGCCCTCGGTTCTGGCAAGAAGCTCTGAAGGTCCGGCACGGTAAGCAAGACCCTTAGAGCGCTTGCGCTGGTGACGTCAGCGGCTGCATGAAGGGTGAATATCGCGTGACACAATCCAGGTGGGAGGCCGAGGTGCTGAAAGGGCTCCCCTTGCGGCTGAGTGCAACGCACCCCTGAAAGTGGTACAGGGAATGCAGTGCCCAAAGAAGCACGGTTTTCTGGTTATTGATGTTTGATGAGCTGATCACCGGAGAATAGCTGGAACAGGCAGGATGCGCTGTAAGGCAGACGTGCTTGGATGATGCCAGATGTATGTGGCAGTGGAGCAAACCAGGAACAGAATCAGGGGCCAGGCCAGGGGTCATACACAGTAGATCAGTCCAAGGAAGGTTCAGATAGCAGAACTGGAACAAGCCAGGATCATACACGGTGAGATAATAGCAATGGTAATAGCAGAGTCATGAGCCAAGCCGAGGTCAAACAAGATGGAGCAGACAGGAGCAGAGTCAGGGTGCAAGCCAAGGGTCAAGCGGGTCACAAGAGATCAGGGGTAAGCGGGTCACAACAAGCCGGGTCGGTAGCAGGAGGTGCAAGAATAAGGATACACAGGGGCACAAGGAAATACGGGGGAGCTGACGATAATCCAGAAATTTGCAGGTGTCAGTAGAAGGTTTAAAGAGGCCAGAGGGCGCCAACATCTGTCACATTGTGCGTGCACATCTGCGTACGCCCATTCACGCCGGCGCGCATCTGCTTACGTACATGCGCATGGGTGTTCGCCTGAAGCGGCCATGATGAGTGCTGGTAAGATTGCCAGTTCTTCGGACATTTCCCTGACAAGGAGATATTCATTTTACCTACAGGTAAGTCTTATTATACCTGTAGGTAAAAATAACAAAGCAGGCTTTACTACCACTTTAAAGGATCATATGTATGTTTCAGCAGTACATGCATGCTTATATGTCATAACGTTAAAACAGAAAGTTGTCTTTTCACTGGCTATGTTTTGGAGAAACGTACACTCTGATGTAGTGCCCTCCTAGTGTAGAGCAGGCCGCTAGGTAAATTTAGTTGGCTCCACTGTAATCAGAAGAACAGCGATGGTTAATTATGGCTGCTCAGAGTCTCACAGGCTGCTGCTCTGTTACATTTCCGTCTTCTAGGGGTGTGTTTGGAGAAGCTCACTGGAGGGAGACCAGGAGGAAGTTGGTGGGAAAGAGTCCAGCTGTCCTATGGTGGAGAGTCAACACCTCCCATACTAAGAATAGCCTGGTGGATATCGGCAGGAGGCAACCGATGATCCTGACAGTAAGTGACCCCAGTGCTAAAGAGTTAGTGACTGTGTGTAGCTTTTAAACTCTGTAAGGAGTACAGGTTACCATCAGCATAGAGATCCTGTGGGTTATTCCTTTTTATACTGTGCAGCCAGAAAGTTGAGTCCTCAGGTTATTCAGTTCTACAAATTATTGGGGTATCTCATGCTCCCTCTACCTATCCAAGTTCATTGTTCCCAATAAAAACCCAAAAAGAAACTCCTAGACTGTTCCTTGGAGCCAGTGGAAGAATGAAGAAAATGCCATGTGCCTGGTTGTGTGTGTTCTAAATGGGGAAATATGACTGCATTCACCAGAAGTTCCTACGGGGCTTTGCTACACTGATATGATTATCTATTACTGAAAACTGTAATGTATGTCTAGTCTGTTATAGATGCTAGGCTTTCCATGAGGAACGGAAATGTTTACATTTGTGAACAAACATGTACACTAATATACGATTTTTTTAAAGGGCCATTCAGTCTAATGGTTTTTATATATTGATATCAATAAAGGTTATGGTATTATAACATTCAGTCTATTCAGTATCGGTAAAATCCTTTCAAAAGTCTTTTTGTGGTGAGGAGGTAGAACCAAAGGTAAATGGGGAAGCCATTTTGAACTGGTCATCAGTAGAAGACCATGTTATTTATAACATTAAGTCTATTCAGTATCGGTAAAGTCCTTTTGTGGTGAGGAGGTAGAACCAAGGGTAAAAGGGAAGCCACTTTGAACTGGTCATCGGTAGAAGACCATGTTATTATAACATTAAGTCTATTCAGTATCGGTAAAGTCCTTTTCAAAAGTCCTTTTGTGGTGAGGAGGTAGAACCAAGGGTAAAAGGGAAGCCATTTTGAACTGATAATCGGTAGAAGACCATGTTAATGTAACATTAAGTCTATTCAGTATCGGTAAAGTCCTTTTGTGGTGAGGAGGTAGTACCAAGGGTAAAAGGGAAGCCATTTTGAACTGGTCATCGGTAGAAGACCATGTTATAACATTAAGTCTATTCAGTATCAGTAAATTCCTTTTCAAAAGTCCTTTTGTGGTGGGGAGGTAGAACCAGGGGTAAAAGGGAAGCCATTTTGAACTGGTCATCGGTAGAAGACCACGTTATTATAACATTAAGTCTATTCAGAATTGGTAAAGTCCTTTTGTGATGAGGAGGTAGAACCAAGGGTAAAAGGGAAGCCACTTTGAACTGGTCATAGGTAGAAGACCATGTCATTATAACATTAAGTATATTCAGTATCAGTAAAGTCCTTTTCAAAAGTCCTTTTGTGGTGAGGAGGTAGAACCAAGGGTAAAAGGGAAGCCATTTTGAACTGGTCATCGGCAAAAGGTATTGCACAACACAAGAATTGCACACTACTGAGCAGTGACGAAACGTAGCTCAGGGTCCAGAGAGTAGAGGTTTGGCCTCTGCCGGTCAGACTTCAAAATTGTCAAGTAAGTACATGATAGAAGAATGGTTGGCACACTATAAACACTCAACTCTTTGATGGTTTCTGATTTTTATTCTCATTTTAATATAAATCAAGTGTGTCATAAAAAATATGGTTCCATTGAAAAAAAATAAATATGAAGAACAAGAAGGAAGAAAAATAAATCAAAGAAACAAAACCAAAGTAATTAAAGAATGAATGCATTTATTCTTGTTTACAAATCAAACGCCATTGGATTGAACACAATTTGTCGTATGTTCCATACATACATGACAACAATATTCAGACACATGGATAGGAAAAAAAAAAGAAAAAAAAACTTCACTTGATGTGAAAAAGCATGTGGCTCAAGATCCTATGCAATTACCTGCCCTCAAAAACAAAAGGGAGAGCAGAGGAAAAAAAAATCCATTTGGGAAAAGTCTGAAATAGAAGAAAAAACACAAAAGATAGAGATGGAGCAAAGGTGGGTTGTTTGCAACGAGCAACACGGGTTATGGAACATGCAGATTTAAAAAACAGCTCTGAACAGATTAACGTGCAACTCACAGAGGTCAACACAATTAAGCAATGCATACAGATGGCAAGGGTCCTAGGCTCATTTTTTAGAACGTTTGCCTATGGGTTTTACTTTCCTACAACTTGTTAATGTGGAACTGATTAATATGGATTGTCAATTTTTATTTTGAAGTTGAACAAACACCCAAATCTACAACATATCATAGGTTCTTCAAACACAGTCATTTGTCAACCAGACCAAAGACTTCAGTGTTGTACTTGATCACCATGGGATAAAAAAAAAAGTTTGATTTCCTACAACTTTTTGGAACTGATTATTATGGATTTCCAATTTCTACTTTAGGTTGAACAAACACTCAAATCTACCACATATCATCGGTTATTCAAACATGGCCATTTTTCAACCAGACCAAAGACTTTAGTGTTGTACTTGATTGCCATGGGATAAAGTACAATATATTTCAACCACCAGCCAAAGTTTTTTTTTTTTTTTTGGTGTTTCAAAGCTAAATGTTGTGATGCAGCTTTGGGCATTATGGTAAATTATTGATACATGCTCAATTAAATCAATTATTTGAGTCTCTGTGCCTTCTTCCCACTTTACTTTAATTGGATCATTTTAGCTATAAGAGCTGAAACAGATTTAAAAGCCTGGCTGTTAGGAGGGTTTTGTTGCCAAGCCTTAAAAAAAAAGAACAAAAATTCACTATAAGGCCAAAAAAATTTTGTAGCAATGACAAAGCTCTAAGTCTACAAGGACCTACAAAAAATATTTTGTCTAAAAGATGTTTAAATTCAAGTCAACTTCCGAATCTGTGGCTTAAGCTACAAACAAAATAAACACAACAAATTGATAAGAATGTCAATATCCAAAGATGTAGAGCAGCCATTCTCAACCATGTTTCCGCTGAACCCTAAGGTTCCTCCAGAGGTTGCTAGGGGTTCCTTGAGGTGTGGCTAGTTTGACCTCCCATCTTATGGTGCCTGCCTAGTTTGGGGCCCAACAATACTTGACTGAGCCAGCAGCATGACGCCAATGATCTTTTAAGCTGTCCGTAAAGGTGGCATTCTGATACTACTGTATGGGGGGCATGCTTGCTACTGGCCAACAAAAAAAGGGTCATTTTTCCGACTGACCCTGATTGAATATATTTAGCTGGGTTTCCCAAGACCTAATAATTATTTAAAGGGTTCCTCTGTAAAGGTGGCATTCTGATCACCAATATAAGGGGGACATGCTTGCTACTGGCCACCAATGTAAGGGGCATTTTCCAACTGACCATCAGCATAAGGGACATTTTTCCCACTGACCATCAACGTAAGGTGGCATTCTTATCACCATTGTAAGGGGGGCATCCTTGCTACTGGCCACCAATGTAAGGGGCATTTTCCCACTGACCATCAATGTAAGGGGCATTTTTCACAATGGCCCTGAATGAATCATTTTAGCTGGGATTCCCCAAAACCTAATAATTATTTAAAGGGTTCTTCTGTAACGGTGGCATTCTGATCACTACTATAGGGGGTGGGCTTGCTTCTGGCCACCAATGTAAGGGGCATTTTTCCCACTGGGTCTGATTAAACAATTTTAGCTGGGATTCTCTAAGACCCAATAATTATTTAAAGGGTTCCTCTGTAAAGGTGGCATTCTGATCACCACTATAGGGGGGTATGCTTGCTTCTGGCCACCAATGTAAGGGGCATTTTTCCCACTGACCATCAAAGTAAGGGGTATTTTTCCCACTGGCCCTGATTGAATAATTTTAGGTGGGATTCTCTGAGACCTGATAATTACTTATAGGATTCCTCTGCAAAGGTAGTATTCTGATCACCACAGTAAGGTGGGCATGCTTACTACTGGTCACCATTGCAAGGGGCATTTTACCCACTGGTCACCAATATAAGGGGCATTTTTACAACTGGTCAGCAATATAAGGAGCATTTTTCCCACTGGTCACCAATGTAAGGGGCATTTGTCCCACTGGCCACCAATATAAGGGGCATTTTTTCCATTGGCCACCAATGTAAAGGGCATCTTTCGCACTAGCCCTGACTGAATAATTTTAGGTGGGATTCTCTGAGACCTGATATTTACTTATAGGGTTCCTCTGCAAAGGTAGTATTCTGATCACCACAATAAGGTGGGCATGCTTACTACTGGCCACCAATGTAAGGGGCATTTTACCCACTGGTCACCAATATAAGGAGCATTTGTCCCACTGGTCACCAATATAAGGGGCATTTTTCCCATTGGCCACCAACGTAAGGGGCATTTTTCCCACTGGCCACCAATGTAAGGGGCATTTTTCCCAGTGGCCACCAATATAAGGGGCATTTTTCCCAGTGGCCACCAACGTAAGGAGCATTTTTCCCACTGGCCACCAACATAAGGGGCATTTTTCCCACTGGCCACCAACGTAATGGGGCATTTTTCCCACTAGCCCTGATTGAACAATTTAAGCCTGACCTGATAATTATTTAAAGGGTTCCTCTGGAGTAAAGTGGTTGAGAACGGTTGATGTAGAGGTTCAGTCATTTCTGACCTATTAAGGCAGCCATAGACAGATCGAAAACTTGACCAGTTCAGCAAGAACCAACCGTCTTTTGATCCATCTACGGGCAGGCTGGTTGTACCATGTGATCACTGTAGCCACCAGCAGTGATTGTTCTATTCTGATGGTGGGGAAAACTTCCCACTGTTAGAATGCAATAGCGTAGAGTGAGAGATTCCCTAATCAATACTGACTGCGTTGATGACGGAATCAAATGATCTTCTTCCCTTCAAACCCGTGGTTAAAGGAAAGAAACTTGCACAATCTATGGCCAGCCTTATTTCCTTTACAGGAAAACAAATTAAAACAGTCAAATATCTGTTACGAAATCTCGAACGATCCTGACGGTAGACAATAAAAATGGTCAAAAGAATTCATCAGAATTTATTAACGTGACCCTCAATTTAATTGTTGTGTTGTTTAATGGTTCCAAAAATGGAAAGAGTAAAAGAATTCTGATATCTTTTATGCTTCTAAAAACTGAGAAAACCATAAACAATGGCCTTAAAAAAAGAAAAAAAAGAAAGCTTCTTTGCGTTCCTTTTTGGATATGGACAGTAACGTTAAATGATGGCCACCATCCATCTAGATCTTCTATCTGATGTTCTACAACACTCCTTAAATCCTCTGGAAACACAAGAGCCTGTCTCTGCTCTGTTGACCAATAAAAAGTATCATTTCACCTCCAAGGACAGCTCAATGCTTCTACTAAACTTCCCTAGAGACTTATAAATATCTCCCCCTCCTTTTTTTTTATAAGTTTTTCGCACATCGTAAGCAACATCATTAGTAGCAACAAGGCACAGGCAGGCATGAATTATTGATTACAGGACACACACTATTGGTATAATGTTATTGGCCTATTAAGTGAGAGGTGTGAGTAGTTTGGATTATATATATATATATATACCAGACAAACACAAATTGCTCCATAAGAAGTTAAAACACACAGCACAGGATGCAAAACGCGTTAGCTTTAAATAAGTGTTTTTTTTTTTTCTTAAATGAGGTTAAAAATATTTTTGCAGTATTAGTTACACACTTTGGAAGACGGTAAAGCAAGAAAAAAAAAAAAAATTTCACCTTACGGTAGCAAAAACGTCAGCCAACTAGTGGGCGTAGAACTGGAATGTGAGAAGGAACTAAAAACGCGAAGAAGACAGGAAGAGGAGGTTGAGAAAAAAGGAAGAAAACAGCTGGAGAAAAACAAAAAAAAGGCTGAATGGTTTTGAAAGTTAAGATTAATTCAGAAAAGGTCAGATCAATGCTCAAACAGATTTTTTTTCATTGGAGAAATGAAAATTGTTTCCAAAAAGCAAGTTAAGGAAATAAGAACATCATGGATTTTCATTTCAGAAGAATTTCACCGACTTAATTTCCACTGAAATTGTCAAACCTCTGAAATGTCCATGAAGAATTAATTTCTGTAGTATTGCGAATAAAAAAACATTATGATTTAAATATTTGAAATGCAGAGGGCGCCCTCTAAAGGCACTTTTTTTTTTTTTTTTCTTTTTACTGCAATTTGGCAGTTAATTCTCAAATTTAAATTTTTCCTAAATAAAAAAAAAGAAACAGCCATCTGCTGCAAATCTCATAGCATTAAACACAGTTAAGCAATTACAATCAAAAACACAAAATTCGGAACAGGGATGAGCAACATGTGACCACAATACAGAACTGCGTTGTTATTCCTTAAAGGTCACATTTTGCGCTTCCTTGTTTCAAAACCTCTAAATTAAAAGGAAGCTCAAAAAACATTTCTCTTTTTTTTTCTGTGCAATTTTAACACAATAAAAAAATTATTTTCCTTTAACTTTGTGCAAAGTCTTGAGAAAATTATTTTTATGCCTCCTTTTTCAAATTGTGCGAAAAATATAAAAACAAGCATTTCAAATTAAGTCACCCATTAAAAAAAAAAGAAATATTAAAAAGTACAAATTCAAAGCAATTAAACAATCGCTAGTTAGCAAAAATTACAAACAAAAATAATACTAAATTATATAAAATTAGTGTTAAAAAAGTAAAAAAAAAATGTGGCATTGCAGCCTCACTTATATGTGAGTGAGTAATTATGCAGTTATAGGCACAGCAGGTCAGAACAGAACCAGCAATTATGAAATGTAAAAATATATTCAGCTCATTTTTGGTCAATCTTTTCTTTTTTTTGGGGGGGGGGGGGCATAATTGCCCAAAGTTAGGCACATGTTTTGGCCAGGTCACAGTTTGTTTTAGTTTTCAAGATGCATCTGTTATTTTTTTTTTATTTAAAAGCGAGGTACAGCTCTGGAGACAACTCTAGCTTTGTGTTCTTGGATATGTCAACAAATAACTAGTTAACATGACTTATTCAGAGTTTTGTGCCTCAACATTTACTAATAAAAATATAAAAATTTTCTCAGAATTGTATTTTTCCTTCATTATTCCTAATGATCATTGGGATTGTTATAAATATTCTTAATTCAGGAAAAATTACTTGAAATGTTTTTCTAGAACCACCCAGAATACTCTGGAGACAACCCTAGCTATGTATTCTTGGATATGTCGACAAGTAAATAGTTAGGCGTTTACATGGCTTATGCAGAATTTGTGTCTCAAGACCTATATATTTTTCTAGTTTTGTTGTTCGGAAATATATCTTTCCTTCTATATTTCTAATGATTATTGATATTGTTAAAAATGTTCTTAGTTCAGGAAAAACATATATTCAGTGTTTTGTGGCTCAACATTTATTTATATAATATAATTTTTCTTTTCCAGAACAATATTTTTGATTGATTATTCCTAATGATTATTGGGATTGTTAAAAATATTCTTAGTTCAGAAAAAATTACTTAGATATTTTTTAGAACCAAAATACGCTCTGTCTATATATATATATATATATATATATATATATATATATATATATATATATATATATATATATATATATTTGTTTTTTTCAGAGTTATATTTTTTCTTATAAATTTCTAATGATTAATTAAGATTGTTAAAAATATTCTTAGTTCAGGAAAAAACGTATTTATTTATATAAAGATTTTTTTTTTTTAGAATAATATTTTTGATTGATTGATAATTATTAGGATTGTTAAAAATTGTCTTAATTTAAGAAAAATGACTAGGAATTTTTTTTTTTAGAACCTCACAAAAATACTCTGGAGACAACACTAGCTATGTATTCTTTAATATGCGTCAACAAGTTACTAGTTAAGAGTACACGTGGCTTATCCAGAATTTGTGTCTCAACACCTATATATTTTTCTAGTTTTGTTGTATAGAAATATATATATATATATATATATTTCTTTTTTTTTTCAGAATTATATTTTTCCTTTATTATTCCTAATGATTATTGGTATTGTTAAAAATATTCTTAGTTCAGAAAAAAATACTTGGAAATTTTTTAGAACCACCCAAAATACTCTCTGTTATATATAACAGTCCACATGACTTATGCAGAGTTTTGTGTCTCAACATTTATTTATTTTTTCAGAATTATATTTTTCCTTTATTATTCCTAATGAATTAATTATATTGTTAAAAAACTTCTTAGTTCAATAAAAATTACTTTTTTTAGAACCTCCCAAAATACTCTGGAGAGTCTATGTATTCTTCGATATGTCAACAAGTAACTAGTTAACAGTTCACATGACTTATCCAGAGTTTTGTGTCTCAACATTTATATCCATTTTTTTTTGCTCTGTTGTCCAGAATTATATGTTCCCTTCATTATTCCTAATGATTCATTGATATTGCTAAAAATATTCTTAGTTCAGGAAAAATTATCTAGAATTTTCTTTTAGAACCTCCCAAAATACTTGCAGAACGTATTATTGCAAAATATTTATTTTTATGAATTCCCGTCCTCTGGTATTAGGAAATGTTTAGATCATATTTTAAAAATACAAATTGGTCATGTGAAATGGAAATGCTATGACAACTAAAAAAACATGGCAGCTTTAGTTAAAATTGCACCTGTCATTGAAACATAAATTTTTATAGGAAGGCATTTAAAGTAAGCCCCGGGACCTGCCAAGGATATAATTATAAACTGGAGAATCACCAGTTACCGCTCACTGCAAGGCATCAACACAACATTTTGCTTTGTTGCAAACAGACAATAATTATATAAATTATAAAGTTCTAGAAATGTTGTTGAGTCAAGCCATTTTATCTGCAAAATATACAGATGCTGTATATAAGGGGTTGTCAGAGGCAGAAAACAAGAAAAAAAAAATCTTTCAGTAAAAATATTAATTTAACTATTATAAAGAGGGGACAATCCAGAATTCTTTTTAAAATAATTTTAGATGACATCTTGAAAAATACAACAAAGTGATCAGTGCTAGCTAAAAGCTACTAGAAAAGACATGACATATATGAAATATTAGGACTAATTTTGTGCAATTTTTAAAATTTTCTTCTTCCATAATCTCCTTTAGTGCAGAATATGCAACAATATTTTAAAGTGATTAAATAAAAAATTAAAAAAGGGATTAAAAAATATATATATATTTTTTTTTCAAATTGACAGTTTTTCTCTTTAAAAAAAAAAAAAAAAAACACTGAAGAGAATTTTTGTCAAATCGAATAATGCCAAAAATGGCTTTATCCAATAGAGAATATGGAAGATCAGAAATGAAAATTAGGACAGTATGTTTGAGTTGAAATTTGACTGCTGGTTGTATTGGTCGCATCACAGTCGGCAGCCCACAAAAATAAGTTGCAAAATATTTTTTTTAAAAACTGTAAACGTGAAATCTCGGACTTTAAGGTACAAAAAAAGTGCAAATCTAAACCTTCAAACACCGTCCAAAACAAAAAAGCACCGTCTCAGTGCGCACTTAAGGTGTGACTGAACGTCGGAGGGGAGTCCTTCTTCGGGACGTACCTGGAGAAGTTACTCCCTGTAAAATGACTCATTGGGGTTGATGTACTAAAAGTTGTAGAGAATGTTCATTTAGCAAAGTGGATGTTCAGCTTACTGGATAATATGAAGCTGTGTTCATGTGCAAGGCCCAATGATGGCATGAAAAAAATCAGTTTTTCATGATCAGTTATTTAAATCAAAAACAGCTCCATATTATTCACCATACTAAGTGATGAGGGATGACCAAATCTGAGGTCTCGCTTGCCAAAATTTTGGTGGAAATTGCAATATTAAGGAAAGATTTCCCCATTTTAATTAACTACATTAAAGCCAATGTGAAAGGAGAAATTAGGGTTTTTTTTATGTGGATTTTAAGGGTGCAATGGACTTTAAATAGTTTCCGAGGGTCAGGGAAGAGCCTTTCCACTATTCTGGACCCATTCTTGGCCTTTGTCAACCATGGACATGATATTAAATCTTGAGGAACAGAAATGGGCTTATTCAACAAGCCATGTGATTAACAGGTCAGGATTACGTGACCTTTTTCATCAATAAGCATTAATGTAGAGATCACATGACTTTGTTTATGAACAAGCATTAACATGGTGATAACATACCGTAGCTTTGTTGATAAATTAATTTTGTTTTTAAAGCAAATTTCACCTAAGGTGTCCATTTGGTGAAGACCAGTGGTCTCCAAACTGTGGCCCGTGAGCAGCCCTTTGCTTGCCATTATTTGGTCCTTGGGGTACTTTTCCTCCTGATGGAACAAGGAGCTATTCCTCTCAGTGACACCAACGATGATGCACCATTTCTTCTACTGACACCAATGATGGGGCTCTATTCCTCTCACTGACACCAATGATGGGGATCCATTCCTCTCCCTGACACCAATGATGGGGATCCATTCTTCCCACCGACACCAACCATGGGGATCTATTCCTCTCACTGACACAAATGATGGGGATCCATTCCTCCCACCAACACCAATCATGGGGATCTATTCCTCCCACCGACACCAACCATGGGGATCTATTCCTCCCACTGACACTAACCATGGGGATCTTTTCCTCTCACTGACACCAATCATGGGGATCTATTCCTCTCACCGACACCAATGATGGGGATCCATTCCTCCCACTGACACCAACCATGGGGATCTATTCCTCTCACCGACACCAACCATGGGGATCTATTCCTCTCACCGACACCAACCATGGGGATCTATTCCTCTGACTGGCACCAACCATGGGGATCTATTCCTCTCACCGACACCAACCATGGGGATCTATTCCTCCTACTGACAACAACCATGGGGATCTATTCCTCTCACTGGCACCAACCATGGGAATCTATTCCTCCCAACTGAAGAAACCAGCACACCAAGGATTTCTCAAAAAGGGTCCAAAGCTTTATTTTTGTGGTCACCCCGTAAACATAAGGCACGAAAATAAAGCTATGGACTCTTTCTGAGGAATCCTTGGTGTGCTGGTGACATTTCTTCACTTGGATTGGCTACAGTTCACAGTCTGTGGTCATTACAGCACCCAATTATTACCGAATAGCCAGTTTAGGAACGTTGGGGAATATTGCGTTTGGACTATTCCTCCCAATGACTCCAACAACTGGGATCTATTCCTCTCACTGACACCAATGATGGAGCACTATTCTTCCCACTGACACCAATGATGGGGATCTATTACTCCCATTGACACCAACGATAGGGTACTACTCCTCCCACTGACACAATGACAGGGCACTGCTCCTTTTACTGAGACCAATAATGGGGCACTTTTCCACCCATTGGCACCAACGATGGGGTATTATTCCTCCCACTGACACCAATGACAGGGCACTACTTCTTCTACTGAGACCAATAATGGGGCACGTTTACACCCACTTACACCAATGATGGAGCACTATTCCTCTCACTGACACCAACGATGAGGCGCTATTCCTCTCACTGACACCGACGATGGGGCATTATTTCTCCTCCTTCGGACCACAGGTGCTATGAAAATTTTTTACTCCCAATGACCACAGTCCAGACCTTCTAAAGTTTGAAGGACAAAAAAGTGTCTCTTTGTTTAGGAAGCTTGGAGACCCCTGGTGAAGATTACAATCAACAACATTTTGGGGAAGAGCATTTCACGGCAAGATCAACTTTGGCTCAAGCCCTCCACTAAGTCAACATTCACTTTGCAAAGGGAAACTTCTCTACTCCTTTCGAAAACCAACGCCATTGAGTGGTACCAACCTTTTTAGGTATTTTTGTACCAGACAGCGTTCTGCACCTGCTCCATAATATACTGTAGGGAAGGTGTGGCTTCTTGATACATGAGGGTCAAAACCTCGAGAAGCACGTATAGAAAAGGCACCCCCACGCTCAGTAATTCGTACGTGTAAGCATATTGCTGCTCATTGTCCCTGATGTGGCGCTTGGCGCCTTGTACCACGCCGCGCGTCCAGTTAGATAGGCGGCTGGGGAAGGCAAGAACATCCCTCGTCACCGCAAGAGGCCAGCTTACTGTTTTCCTAAATAAGGAAGTCATGATACCTGGGGAGCTGTCCTCTGAACTGCTGAAGGGACTATCGGTCATTATCTCTGCAGCTCTGGCTTCTTCCTTCTTCCATGTTTTATCATCATCCTAAAAAAAAAAAAAAAAAAGGGTCAGAGTGACATCAGAATTAGGCAGAAAATCTGTCACCACCTCCCAACAAAAATACACAGTACATGTAATTATGGGAAGTTTTAAAGAGATTCTAAAAATATAAGAGCCAGGCGGAAATTTTTAAAACTATGAGGAATGAGTTCTGCATTCAGACCCAACTGAGTAATGTCCATAATACCTTTTCTTTATTTGCACTAACATCCAAATTTTCAGGACAGAATTATAAGGAATGGCACAGATATTAGTCTAGCTAAACTACAACATAATCATACACTTGAATGTGCTGTGGGGGTGGAGGATTATACTAAAAAGTCCATAGGTCGAAAGCAGTGGCGGACCATGCAATGTGGGCGCACGGGCGCCGCCCCCCCTATCAACGTCGCCGCCCTCCCTATCCATGTGCCCGGCCCCTTTCAGGACGCTAGACTCATGAATTACAATTGCGGGGATAGGCAGGGGGTGTGTCTTTTGAAGCACCTGATTAGAGCCAGAGGTTCTAATAGGCTTCAAAATAGGGTGGGCTTGGGGCACTGAGAGTGCGCCCTGATCCCACCAAGTTGAGTGACAATAGCGAATGAATATTCGCTATTCTGCCACATTCTCCCCCCAGCCAATCTGGAAGCCCCTATTGGCCAGGGAGTCTTCTGGGTTCCAATCAGCCGGAAGGAGAACCTTGCTGGAGCGGCCCGGCTCTTCCTTCTCCCTGCCTCCGTGTCTCCTCCATGCCTCCACTAGGTAAGGTGATTGCCATTGGCTGCTGGGTCTCCAGCTGGGTGATCGCCGCTGGCTGTGTCTGTGTCTCCCATGCGGGGGAGAGCGTGTGCTGCGGGGTGACCGCCGCTGGCCGTTTCTGTGTCTCCTGTGGGGGGGAGGGTGGTAGTGTTGGTTGTGCTGCCCCCCCCCCCCAAAATAGTAAGCACCAGCCACCACTGGTCCAAAGGTATATGTGGCAGCTCCTTAATGAGACTGAAATAATCTCCGTAAAGTATAGAGGGAACTGCAGGGGGCGCCAACTAAGTAAGGTATACTGCACTTAGTTGGTGCCCTCTGCTGTTTCCTTTTTGGAGTGTGTCCCCTTCTTCAAGGTCAAAGCAGTACTAATACACAAAGTTTTAGCACATGATTAAGTAAGTAAACCTCTGAGTATTTAGATTCAAGTTGAGTTTGGTTTGAAATACCAAAAGTGGGTGAAGCCTACTGGGGCCCCACCCACATCTCCTCCCACATCTCTACTCTCTCTCCCTGTGCAGGGTGACTGGTCTTGTCTCCGTCGCCCCCTCTTGTAGTTTTCTGCAGGCAGCCTGTAGTGGGTGGAGCCTGCTGGGCCCCTCCCACAGCTCTGCTCTCTACACAGGCTATGTACAGCGCAGTGATGATGTCACTGCTATATTTACAGAGATAATTATAAATGCGTTTGAGGCACACAAAGTGGATTTATATACTTTGTGGCTATTGAGGAACTATATGTGATTTTTTTGGAGTTCAGCTTTAAATGCTGCCTTAGATCTGATGTAAAATAAAAAGCTCACACATAAGGAAAAAACTCCCGGCATAAAATCTATTTCTGGCCTAAAGGACGTTAATTCTGGAAAAAAATGCGATCGACCAAAAATAGAAAAACATCTTTTGGCACATCTGGGTTTACACAAACAAGGCAGAGTATTCCAGGGGTGGAATGCCAGAGGTTATAAAACAGCAACATTTGTTTTGGAAAAGCGGAACCGTCATTTGCTGTTAAGGATGAAGTCCCTGGAGATTGTGTTACCACCAGGGCGGTGCTCCGGCATTATCCCGGGTGCCAGGCACACATTCATTATTAATGCATGCTTTGTTTAGCAAATAGAGTTCTTAGTCCATATACCTACCTGTCAGGGGCAGACTGACCATTCAGGCACTCGGGCACTGCCCGAGGGCCCCATGCCACTAAGGGGCCCCATCAGGGTTGCCAGCCTCAATAAAACCAGGGACAGTATGTAAAAATCTGTGTTTTTTTAAAAATCCCAAGATTATAGCTGCCCCGCCTCTCCAGTGCCTTTTCAGTGTGTGTATTCTGTGTGTGTCTGTGTGTGTATACTGTGTGTGTATATTGTGTGTCTGTGTGTGTATACTGTGTGTGTATATTGTGTGTCTGTGTGTGTATACTGTGTGGCCCCATACTCTATTGCCCGGGGGCCCCATAATCTCCTATTGCCTGGGGGCCCCATAATCTCCTATTGCCCGGGGGCCCGATAATCTTCTCCGATTGTCCGGGGGCCCCATAATCTCCTATTGCCCGGGGGCCCCATAATCTCCTATTGCCCGGGGGCCCCATGAGTTGTCAGTCTGCCCCTGCTACCTGTATGTTACTGTCATCTGCAGAACTGTCTTGAGGTCGTTCGTGCACCTCTGTTCCTTGTCAAGAGCCTTTCTACATCTAATCAAGCCCACACAATTCTGATACACTGAGAGCTGAGAGAGAAAACCATGACCAATGAGGGGTTTCTTCTGTTGTCTATGTTTGAGCTGCTTCCCTACCGACATGCAGGAAAAATCCACACACTGAAAGGGATTTAAAGTGGTTGTAAACCCACTTCATTATTCATTTTCAGGCAATCCCCCGGTGTTAGATAATGCAATGTCTCCACTGTATACGCTTTATTAAAAAAAAAAATGCCTCTATATACCTTATTTCACAGCACCGCTCACGTGACTGCCCACCATTCCCTCTCCCGATCTGACAGCTACAGCGGGAGGGGCCGAGAACCCTCCCTCCCCCCCTGCTGACGTCAGTCGGGAGGAGAGGAGGAGAGCGGTGGGCAGTCACGTGAGCGCCGAGCGGCACTCTGAAATATAGTATACAACATTTTGTTTTAATAAAGCGTATACAGTGGAGACATTGCATTATCTAACACTGGGGTGTGTGTGTGAAAATGATAAGTATTTCAGCAGCAGGAGGGGAGGGGGGGGGGGGGCGGGCACTGTCACGAGCTGACAGCCGGGGGGGGGGGGGGAACAGAGGAGAGCTGCGGATGACGGAGGTATATGTAAACTGACCACAGTGTCAGGGCTCAGCAGCCATGACATACCGTGGTCAGTTTACAGCGGGGAGAGCAGAACCAGGCATGATCAGCCAGGTTTTTTAGATGATACGGGGGGGGGGGGATTACACAGCACAAGCACTGTGCTGTTATTAATGCTTTAAAGCAGGGATATGCAATTAGCCGACCTCCAGATGTTGCAGAACTACAAGTCCCATGAGGCATAGCAAGACTTTGACAGCCACCCAGGGGCAGAGGCATGATGGGACTTGTAGTTTTGCAACAGCTGGAGGTCCGCTAATTACATATCCCTGCTTTAAAGGAACAGGATCAATTATTTTTTTTTTTTTTTAGGGTAACAAACGCTTTAAATTACAGTGAGTGATGGCTTGAAAGCCTGGAGGATATAAGATGTTATTGTTGAAGATTAGTAGGTTTTTTAGGTGGTTACATCTACAGGTAAATGGGGCCCCCTAGGGGGGAGTTAGAATAAAATGGTGGTTACATCTACAGGTAAATGGGGCCCCCTAGGGGGGAGTTAGAATAAAATGGTGGTTACATCTACAGGTAAATGGGGCCCCCTAGTGGGGAGTTAGAATAAAATGGTGGTTACATCTACAGGTAAATGGGGCCCCCTAGGGTGAGTTAGAATAAAATGATGGTTACATCTACAGGTAAATGGGGCCCCCTAGGGGGGGGGAGTTAGAGTAAAATAACTTTTTGACTTACCTGCAGTTTTGATTCTGTTCTTCGCTTTCGCTGTTTGTTGTTTGAGAAGGAGTGCATGAAATGAGGTTGGCAATAAAATTTACCTGGAGATAAAAGGAGAACAAAGTTACTGCTGATAGGGAAAGTATTTCTAAAATGATTAAATGACAATATTAGGTGCTTATATGCTAATGTTATGTTCTTTATATGACTTGACTAGAATATCTTTTGTTTGCAGAAGGATGATATTTGAACAATGTCCTTGGAACGTTTTGTTATGCAGTCTGTAGAGAGACAGTTAAGCCTTCTAATGTCCTACAGCAAGGGTCACTCGAGGTCGTGGTCAAGCTGACATTGTAAAGTGTCCCAAAATACCAGAAATTAATGTCCCATGTTCTTGTAAAGGTTTCCTGTGCAAATGCTTACACGAACATGTTAACATGCAAATGTTTATTATTTTAGCGGTCCTACAGAAGAACTATTCAGGATCACAGCTTAAAAGTCTCCTCTTTTGCCAGGATCACCAGGTTTTAGTACACTTATGCCCCAAATACACTTATACACACGGTCTGACTTTTCGACGGCAAAAGTGCGATCGGAGCTTGTTGTCGGAATTTCCGACCGTGTGTGGGCTCCGTCGGACATTTTCCCTCGGAGTTTCCGCCACACAAAATTTGAGAGCTGGGTCTCAAATTTTCCGACACCAAAATCCGTTGTCGGAAATTCCGATCGTGTGTACGCAATTCCCACGCACAAAGTCCCACGCATGCTCGGAATCAAGCAGAAGGAGCCGCACTGGGCTATTGAACTTCATTTTTCTCGGCTCGTCGTACGCGTTGTACGTCACCGCGTTCTTGGCGATCGGAATTTCTGACAAGATTTCTGTGACCGTTGTGTATGCAAGACAAGTTTGAGCCAACATCCGGATTTTGTTGTCGGAATGTGCGATCGTGTGTATGTGGGTTTACGGTCCAGAACCTCCACACACATAACTCATCTCTCGAGTTTGGAATGCCTGTTTTTTACTTGTAAGGCCGGCCATAGATGGAGTGATTTTCTTTTTTTTTTTGCCACCACGGGTGGCAGGAAAGAAAATCGTTGGATTCCCCCCCCATCAACACAGTCAATTTATGGGGGAATCCCTTCCACTGAGCCATTGTGTTCTCCTGATGGGGGGGGGGGTTGGGGTGCGGAGGAAGCCGTCCTCACCAGAACACAATGATTACTGCTATTGGCTACAAGAGCCGCTAGCAATAATCTCAAGTAAAAATACGACAGGCAGGTTGTACCCAAGTTGATCGATCGATCAAGTTGGGTAGATTCAGCATGCCCATACATCAAATCTCAGCCGGTTCCAAATCATTTGGTGGAGGGAGGATTATGGTGTGGGGGTTGTTCTTCAGGGGTTGGTCTTGGCCCCTTAGTTCCAGTGAAGGGAACTCTTAAGGCGTCAGCGTACCAAGACATTTTGGACAATTTCATGCCCCCAACTTTGTGGGAAACAGATTGGGGATGTCCCCTTTCTGGTCCAACATCACTGCTCACCAGTGCACAAAGCCAGGTCCATAGAGACATGGATGAGGGAGTTTGGGGTGGAGGACCTTGACTGTCCTAACTTTTAACCGATAGAACACCTTTGGGATGAATTAAAGCGGAGACTGCGAGCCAGGCCTTCTCGACCAACATCAGTGCCTGACCTCACAAATGTGCTTCTGGAAGAATGGTCAAGCACTCCCATAGACACACCCAAAGGTGTTCTATCGGGTTGAGGTGAGGACGCTGTGCAGGCCAGTCAAGTTCCTCCACCCCAAACTCGCTCATCCGTGTCTTTATAGACCTTGCTTTGTGCACTGGTCCAAATCATTTGGTGGAGGGGTGGTGGATTATGGTGTGGGGTTTATTTTCAGGGGTTGGGTTTGGCCCCTTAGTTCCAGTGATGGGAACTCTTAAGGCGTCAGCATACCAAGACATTTTGGACAACTTTGTGGGAACAGTTTGGGGATGGCCCCTTCCTGTTCCAACATGACTGCGCAAATGAGCACAAAGCAAGGTCCATAAAGACATGGATGAGTGAGTTTGGGGTGGAGGAACTTGACTGACCTGCACAGAGTCCTGACCTTTAACCGATAGAACACCTTTGGGATGAATTAGAGCGGAGACTGCGAGCCAGGCCTTCTCACCCAACATCAGTGCCTGACCTCACAAATGCTCTTCTGGAAGAATGGTCAAACATTCCCATAGACACACTCCTAAACCTTGTGGACGGCCTTCCCAGAAGAGTTGAAGCTGTTATAGCTGCAAAGGGCGGAGCCAACTCAATATTGAACCCTACGGACTAAGACTGGGATGCCATTAAAGTTCATATGTGTGTAAAGGCAGGCGTCCCAATACTTTTGACAATATAGTGTATTTGTTCCCTTTTTGCTGCTTTTATCCCTTTAAATGTCCGGAGTCTTTAGCGGCAGTAGAGAATAGGAAGTGTGAGATTTTGTTGCAGATAACATCTGAACGGTTCCTCGGCTCCCTCTGTTTTTATTTCTGGGCTAGATAAAAAAAAAAAAAGGATTATTTTCCTAAGATAAAATCTAATCTTTCAGGCCTTCAGGAATGTAGAGTATAATAGAGGGCCAAATAGTCCGGCCAATCACAGGCAGCGCCTATTGCGCCCTGCGGGCATGTGCGTCCGATGTGTGTTTGGTTAGCACATCTTGTTGTTACTACTGAAAGGGAACGGCGGCTGAAGATCGGAGATCTGGAAGCGAAAGGGAAAAAAATCTCTGAAGTCGGCTGTTAACATTTAAAGGACGAGCTCTGACTTATCCCGTTTTTTTTTTCACTGCAAAAGAGCCGCAACTGTTTATATGTTGTTTGAACCTTGATGTCATGTAGAATGGATTAAATATGAGGGAGTTTTAATCTATCCTGGAAAAGAACGGGGTCCCTTTATAGAAAAAAACAAATCTGCTGTGCGAATAATGCATAAAATGTATCTAATATATGTATTTCCTATGACAGCTAGCGCCATCTAGTGGACAAAATGTGGAATTTTCCTAATTGCAGTATATAAAAACAAATACTTCATTACGGCCACTAGATGGAGCTGACACACATAGGAAATAAATATATTCGACACAGTAAGGGGATTATTTCTGCAAATGTGGACTCATTTGCAATGGGCTCTCAGGAATGAAAAGTCACTACAGGCCATCACTTTGATTTATTACTGCTCAAGGCTCTTCAGCGGTGTGTATCTGCAGCTTAGCTGCTGTCTAAGTTCTCTGGTGGGTGTCTCAACCGAGCCGCTCTTTGATGTGGCTGGATAGGCTTCCTGGTCTGCTCAATATGTGCAACCCCCCCCCCCCCCAAACCCTGTTGATCCTGCCAGAAATCCAGTGCCCTCATTTGTCCTATGCACTCCACATGATTATCTTAAACAGTCCTATCAACCCTGTCCAGGTTACCTCTGTAAACTCCAAAACATCTCCTGATGTATGGGGAGCTTTAATGGGGATCCTATTATAAAGGGGGACTCTGATGAGGACCCTGATGTAAGGGGAACTCTAATAGGGACCCTGATGTACAGGGGATTCTGATAGGAACTCTGATGTAAGGGAGACTCTGATAGGCACCCTGATGTATGGGGAACTCTGATAGGGACCCTGATGTAAGGGGGACTCTGATAAAGACCCTGATGTACAGGGAACTTTAATGGGGACCCTAATATAAAGAGTCCCCCTTGTGTAAGGGGGACTCTGACAATGACTCTGATGTATGGGAGACTCTGATGGGGACCTTGTTGTAAGGGGGACCCTGATGAGGACCCTGATGTAAGGGGAACTCAAATAGGGACCCTGATGTACAGGGTACTCTGATAGGAACTCTGATGTAAGGGGGGCTCTGATAAGGACCCTTATGTAAGGGGGACTCTGATAGGGACTCTGATGTAAGGGGGGCTCTGATAAGGACCCTTATGTAAGGGGGACTCTGATAGGGACTCTGATGTAAGGGGGACTGTAATGGGGACCGTATTGTAAAGGGGGACTCTGATGGGGACTCTGATGTAAGGGGGACTCTAAAGGGGTCCGTGGTGTAAGGGGGGCTCTGATAAAGGCCCTGATGTATGGGGAACTTTAATGGGGACCCTAATGGAAAGGGGGCTTTGATAGGGGCCCTGATGTATGGGGGTCTCTGATAGGAGCCCTGATGTATGGGGAACTTTAATGGGGAACCTAATGTAAAGGGGGACTCTTATGGGAGCCCTTATGCATGGGGGACTCTGATAGGGACCTTGATGTAAGGGGAACTCTACTAGAGACCCTTATGTATAGGGGACTCTGATAGGAACTCTGATGTAAGGGCAACTCTGATAAGGACCCTGATGTATGGGGTACTCTAATGGGGACCCTAATGTAAAGGGGGACTCTGATGGGGACCCTTATGTATGGGGGACTCTGATAGGCACTCTGATGTAAACGGGTAACTCTGATGGAGTAATTGGCACCTCAATATCCCAGACAAGTCTAGAGCACACCGGTAGGTGAATTGTCCTTCTCCCATATATGCTGTACGGTGGGATACCTACCCTCTTCCATATTGAACACATAATTCCCCAGTCGGAGGACAGTGGAGCAGAAGGAACACTTGAAGCATTCTCGGTGGAAGAAATGTCCCTCGGCGCTCAGCCGCTCCACCACGTAAACTCTCTTCTTGCAGAAATAACACGTGTCGCTCCCACCGATATTCGGAGGAAACTCCTTCCTCAGGGATCCCTAGAAGAAAAAAAAAATTGTATCTCTGTTAAACACGACACTGATAGGAGTATCTAATGTTTATGTAAAGCTTTTCTTTATTTACTGGATTCAGGAAAAAAAAACTGTAAAAATGTAATTTTGTAAATACAAAATATTGTAAATTAATTTTTTTAAACTAGTTTTTTTTTCCCCTTTTATCTCTTTGCAGCCTGTTGTTTACAGTCCTCAATAGCTGAAGACGAAATTTACATACAGTTGAAGGGTACATTGCAATGGCTGCTGTTATTTCTCTTAAAGAGTATTTCAACTTGCAGTCAAATTGTGATAACAAATTCTTTATATTATTTGTTATATATTCCCCTCGCTATTGTTTTTTTTTTTTTTAATTGGACAGAGCCTGTCTGTTAGGTTTGCATTGAGGTTCACCACACACAACCATTGTGCAATGCTACTAAGTACATGTGTGGTAAAAAATATATATATATGGTTACCCTTATGTACAGTATATGTATCATTTAAAAATGCAGAGACTATTTTATATAAAAAAAAAAAAATAATATTCACATTACTAAAATGATTAACATTATGCTATACAAATTTACGTGTATAGCCTAAAATTTGGAAAACACTTTATGGGGTTTATTTCTAAAACATTTGTTGGACAAATGTCACTCATTATTCCTGTTCAAGAAGAAGAACCTCCAAATGGGATTTTTAAGACAATTTGACAAAAAAATTATATATATTAAAAAATTATATATATTATATATATTTTCTAAACTCATTGTTCCTGTAGGCTGCACAATTTTTTATTTTTTTTTGTCATTTCTGTAATAGATTAATCCTTATGCTCGTCAGCTCCATCTAGTGGCCAAAAGGTGGTATATTTTTTGTTATTGAGGTATTCCATTACTGTGAAGCATTATGGCCACTAGATGGAGCTGACAAGCCTAGGAATTAATCTATTACAGAAACTACAGGGCCAAAATTTGTGATATTTGTCCAATGAACTTTTCATAAAAAAAGACCCTTAAGTGTATGTCTGGGCAAAATTAAAAAAAAAAAAAATCAGTACATCTCTGCAATATATGTGAATTTCCCTATGTTTTATACCTTGCACAAGTACCAAAAAAAAAAATCCCGTGAGCGCCTAACTTCCTGTTTGGGCTGACAACACAGTGCCTCTGCTGCACCCAAATCCCAACCAGCTCCACCTGTAGGTATTCCTTGCCATTCTTTGTACCTCTCTCTACATGAACACACACTGCCTGGTCTCCTAAGAGCCTGCCTACTTACAGCATATAGGGGAAGGGCTCTTGGGAGATGTAGTTCCGGGGGGCATCCCTACATCACAGGGCTATGTGAGATTTTGGGGGGGGGGGATACATTTTGAGTTCTTCTTGCATTACTGCTCTACAGGACGCCTGTTATATATCTGATACTGACACACAACCACCCACCTTGTGCACTGACCTCATTGTAGATACATTAGATAAAGAAGGAAGGAAGAGTAGAGTACCTTCTGGGAAGGAGAGACAGGAGAAGAAGAAGAACGAGATTCAGCAAAGGGCTCAGTCATCCCTACGTCCGGCGAGCTCTGAATTCAACACAAAATTACATTATTCACCTTATTATAACACTCAAGAAAAACTACTTGTCTCATTGTGCCCAGCTTAGAATAATTTCTGTTCTTTCTCCTAAGTATACTCAAAGGGATCTATGTAAAAAATGATTTGCTGTGCATTCGTACAAGCACCCTGAATGACTGCTGTATTTCTTGTAATGTAATTATCGCCTATAATCGTCAGCTCCATCTAGTGGTCATAATGTGGTATGTTTCAGGAAAATACTGCATTTTGGCCACTAGATGGAGCTGACAGTCTTAAGAGATATTGCGAACAATATGGCGATCATTCGTGGTGCCTGTGCTTAAAACGGAACTTCAGTAATTTTTTTTCATCTTTCCATCTATTAAATCTTCTGCCCTTGTTGTTGTCTTAACTTTGGATAGTAAAACATTTTTTTTTCTGCTAGTAAATCCTTTATACAGCTCACTTCCTGTTTCTTGTCTGGTCATTAGCATAGGCTTATGACATCATGCACAGCTCTCTCTCTCTCACTCTCCTGAGAGTTTACCAGGAAGGGAGGGGGGGATGAGGCATAAGAGGGCCAGTGAGAGCTGCAGGGCTGGAGGTGTGCCTCTGTGTGTCTGTGTAAATCCAGGAAGCAAAAAGGTAGCAAATCAATGTAAGCTATCCCAGACCTAAATGGTGGAGCCATGCGTGGCTGTGCTACTTTCAAATCATTACAACTTTCAGACAGAAGGAAGACTTTGAGATTTAGGTGAAAGGGGATTATTGAGGGTGGGGGGTTGGGGAACCCAACCATACTTCATGTTACCCTATATACAGATAGGGTTGCCACCTTTTCTTCACGTCAAACCTGAACACTTTAGCGGCGCACGGCAATTTTTTTTTCTTATAGTAAGAACTATACATATATTTTGCTGTTAAATAACATTTCTAATCATATGAAGTTAAGAACAAGAGTCCCCCTTCACATCAGAGTCCACAGAGTTCCCCTTTTACATCTGAACTCGCAGAGTTCCCTTTCACTGTAAGGGGGGACTCTGCAGACTCTGATGTAAGGGAGAACTCTGGGGACTGTGACATTAGGGATGCTCTGGGAACCCTGATCTAAGGGGGAACACTGAGAACTCTGATGTATGCAGAAGACTCTGATGTAAGGGGGAACACTGTGGTCTCTGGTGTAAAGGGGAAATCTGATGTAAGGGGTGCTCTGAGAACCCTGATTTGTCTTAGTGTACTCACTCAGAGGCAGGAGAGAGAAGGGGGGAGACTTCAGTCACAGACAGGGATGGATGGTGAGCTCATTCACCCCTTGGCAGTCAGCACCTCTCATCCAGATGTATCTGAGGCTGCTGGACTTTAAATTTCCGGCACCAACTTACTTTCCTATTCTGAGGCACAGCGCTGGGGATTGGAGTGTGGGCAGACACAGAGGGGTAGGGGTGGGGGGAAGAGGTGCAGATCGTGCCCTCTCTCCTCTCCTGTCTGTGTGTGTGTTTGGGGGGGTTGTTAGTGCTGGCTTTGGGCAGTGTGAAAGAGTGTAATAGACACTCTCAGCTTAGACAACTGCCATAGTCCAGTCTAAATAATGTGTCCGGGTTTCAGGCAGTCTGAAACCCGGACGCCTGATTCCCGAACTGTCCGGGTGAATCCTGGACAGGTGGCAACCCTATATACAGATGTAACCTGATGCTTGGTCTAAAATGTGCATTAATCCTCTAAAAGTCCTATTGGGTTATTTTCTGCTGTCCATGTAATGCTGGGGAGACTTTCCCTCACTTCCTGTAATGAAGATGCAACAGGAAATGGGAGGAGGCCTTAAAAAAGTGAAAGATATTTCCATCTAAGGCAGTCGTCTCCACAGCATTTGCTCACATTGGAAGGTTTACACAAGTTTTCACTTGCTCAGGATGATTTACTAAAGCAGTTGAGAATCTTCTGCCTCAGAGTAGAATGAGTAGACCAGCCCCCATGGAACTGTAGCAAGGAGCATACCATTTTGGTGGTAGGTCAGGTGGGTTGTTTTGTCAATGGAACATCTGTTCCCATTGGAAGGTTTACCCTTGTGACAACTCTAATGCTTAGGATTTCCCCTCACCTACTCGGGCTAATTTACAAAAAGAGTTTAGAATCTTCTACCACAGAGTAGAATGAGTAGACCAGCTCCCGAGGAACTATAAGTAAGGGTCATACCATTTTGGTGGTGGGTGTGGGTGGGTTGTCACTGGAACATCTGTCCCCATTGGAAGGTTTACCCTAGTGACAACTCTAGATTTTAGGATTTCCCCTCACCTACTTGGGTTGATTTAATAAAGAAGTTGAGGACCTTCTACCAAGGAGTAGAAAGAGTAGACCAGCCCCTAAAGAGCTGTAGTAAGGGTCATACCATTTTGTTGGTAGTGGTGGTGGTGGTGTGTGTGTGTGTGTGTGTGTGTGTGTGTGTGTGTGTGTGCGTGTGTGTGTGTGTGGTGTGTGGGTCTATTAATTATGTCACAGTAAGTTCCCTCTTTCCAATATTTTCTGAATGATAAATGATGTAGGTAATGGTCGTTGTCGTTTTTGAAAGTTAGTAATTGTCATGCGTTACGGTTGATTTCTGCAGCTTACCAACTCTGCGGATCTCGTTTTACTTTTGTGATCGCTCATATAAAGGCAGACAAGGACTTCTGCCACAGCTCCTACCCGGCTGGACACGTTCCCTACTGTCGCCTATATGGCAGAAAGAACAGAGAGGAACAGAAGGAGGGAGAACAGACTTAAAAGAGTATTTCAGCAAGTTATAGAATATTAATACAAAAGTTATAGAAGGTTAGTGAAAGCTAAGCTAAGCGATCTCTTAAAACAGCAAGAAAATTAAAGGGCTGTGGCAACTGCCTCATCTAGTTTTTAAGCTGCGACTTGGAGCTGTTTCAAGATACAACTTAGCTGGAAGGAAAGATAATTTTCTAGCTGCAAATGTTACATTGTATTCTCAGACCAAACCCTTTAGTAAATATTTAAATTTTAGGCTGGATGCTCAGAAAGCTGACTGAAATAAAAGAAAGAGCGCTAGATGTTCATCCTAAGAGTTCATGGTCTTTTAATATAGATTCATTTGCGACAAGAGGAAGATAAAAGGAAGCCCGCCCGTTTCAGGGGCCAAACAATCCCGCTTCATCAGGGCTTGGAGGAGCAATGACAAATCTTACTTTAGGACGTTTTGCTCTATTTCAAGGATAGTATTAGTCACAGTGGATGTGTGTTTAACATGCTTCAGTTTGGTTTCAGCAGGAATCCCCGTGATAACATGTTCATGTCTACATTAGGGTCAATGATCTCATATAGGAGACCCTTCCCCTTTGTATATATCAGCTGTCATTTACTGAATATGTCATTCTTTTCTTTTTTATCTTTTTTTGATGGTTGGGATGGTGGTAGTGGTGGTGGTGGTGGTGGGGTGGTGTTTGTTGGGATGGTGGTAGTTGTGGTGGTAGGCTGGTGTTTGTTGGGATGGTGGTAGTGGTGATGGGGTGGTGGTAGTTGGGATGGTGGTAGCAGTAGTGGTGGTGGGGTGGTGGTAGTTGGGATGATGGTAGCAGTAGTGGTGGTAGCAGTAGTGGTGGTGGGGTGGTGGTAGTTGGGATGATGGTAGCAGTAGTGGTGGTGGTGTGGTGATAGTTGGATGGTGGTGGTGTGGTGGTAGTTGGGTGGTGGTGGTGTGGTGGTAGTTGGGTGGTGGTGGTGGTAGTGGTGATGGGGTGGTGGTAGTTGGGATGGTGGTAGTGGTAGTGGTGATGGGGTGGTGGTAGTTGGGATGGTGGTAGCGGTAGTGGTGATGGGGTGGTGGTAGTTGGGATGGTGGTAGCGGTAGTGGTGGTGGTGGGGTGGTGGTAGTTGGGTGGTGGTGGGGTGGTGGTAGTTGGGTGGTGGTGGTGGGCCTGTCATCCAGTGGGAGTGAAGTGACTGGACCAGATGTGTCATGTAAGTGAATGGGGCTGGTGTGTTAGGGATAGGCAAAAGCCCGAACATTTAAGGTTCAGTCTGAACCTAAAGCTCGTCCCTACTTTTAACACACGTCCACTGTGACTATTAATGCTCCCTCCTTGAGATAAAACACAGTGCAGGAAATTTTTAGATAGAGATTTGTCATATACCCACCCCACCCTGATAAAGGGGGGTTGTCTGGCGCTCTGAAACGCGTCAGTGAACTTGTATCTTCTGTTTGCCTCAAGTTTGTCAACAATAATTGACTATGGACTCTTAAGACCACCGTCTGTAAATTCCACTTGGATCCCTCAGTGGAGGCCATCGCCTTTTTGAAGGGACCCAGGCTTTGTAGTAAAGCTGCCAAGGTTGTCATCAAGCCCAAGCTGTTGTCCCAGCATTGGTCCTTGGACCCCCCCATTTTCTTGGTGTAAAATGAGAATGGCTGATTGAAGGAGTACTGCAAGCACCCCATAGGGGATTTATATTTTATAGCGCTATGCCTTGCGTTCACACACTGCATGCATCACACAAACGCAGAAAGAAATCGTGGATCAGTGTGCACTGGCCAAGGTGAAAAATAAAAATTAGGAAATGTACACAAAACAAATAACCATTAATACTCAGTCCAAATATTTTTCTATTTTGAAAGAGGATTGGTTATATATATATACTGTCTATCTAGATATAAAGACTATGGGGTAAACTTCTAAAAAAAAAAAAAAAAAAAAAAATAGTAATTCGCCTGCTGAAAAGTGCATTAACAAATCTTCTATTTAAACGGTCAAAGAAATGAGGGTTGTCGGGAATTTCCTTTGATGCTTAGCGCCATCTAGTGGCCAAATGTGGTATTTTACTATTTTAAATCAATAAAAAACATAGGGGATAGTCTAATAACATTCACTATTCTATATATATATATATATATATATAGAATATATATTTACTGTCTGAACTTCTATATATACCGGTATATATATATATTTTGATTATATATAGATCTATATAGCTCTATATAGATATAGAGCTATATAGATCTATATATATATATATATATATATATATATATATATATATATATATATATATATATATATATATATATATATAGATCTATATATAATCAAAATATATATTTTAGATTCTAAAATAGATCTATATAGATCTATATAGCTCTATATCTATATATATATATATATTTATATAATATATATATATATATTTTTTTTTTTTAAATACTCTCCTTTATACTCTTTTTAATGTAAACTTTTGTTCGTTTGTTTGTATGAAATCAAGATTATGTAACAATGACTGAAAGGTCAAGGCTCTCTCAAAAATGCAGCAATAAGTCATCTGTCTACCATCTGCTCATGTTTTGCCTTTGCTGATCCCTCCTCCTCTTCCTAAAAAAAAATGATGATGACATTTGTATTCCATTTTCATTTACCATACATTATTATAGGTCCAGTGTTGCCACCATTGGATCTCTGTGCTTCCCTAAGCAATGCAGGCAGATCCAGGCTGGTGGGAGGGGCTGGCAGGGTGACATCACAGCACCCTGCCTCTGTACTCCTCCCAACAGCCTCCCTCAGTTCTGATGCAAGAAGTGGGGGGAGTTAGGCAATTCTTAAAAGGGGTGGATGTCAGTCTGGAGGAGTGGGCGTTCCCAGGCTGTATTTTGCAAGGTAACACCCACATGCGATGCTGAACCTCCATGATTGAAAGAAATACAATCCAACGAATGAAAAGGGGTGGGCCAGGGACAGTCAGGCTGGGGAGGAAAGACCTAAATCAGGGGTCTGAAACTGGTGGCCCTCCAGCTGTTTTGCAAAACTACAAGTCCCATGAGGCATTGCAAGGCTGACTCCCACAGGCAGAGGCATGGTGAGACTTGTAGTGGAGCAACAGGTGGAGGGCCGCCAGTTTGAGACCCCTGACCTAAATGACACGGGATGTCCTTCAGCCAGGAAATGAGGGCGGGGCTCTATCTGACTCGCTGCAGCTTCTAAAGCACATGGTGAGAAGCTCACAGTGTGCGTTGAAATCAGAGGAAGCCTTTTCTTTCCAGGAGAGGAGCCGCTACAACTGTGCAAAGACTGAAGGGAAGGCCGAAGGGAGGATGTAATACTCCAACCATCCAGCTTCATTCTTTAGACCATTTTTAGCCAACTGTTGGACAAAACATGGCAGTCCCTTCCCCCGAGAGCGCGGCGTCCCTGGGAACAGATGTCACATATTACAGCATGGACTGTAAGCTGTGGAATTTCCTTCGATTGAAGCATCCCAGGAATTCGGGAATGATGATTAAACTCGGAGTCTTCCGGAACTCTGATGGCTCAACATCTCCCGTATGGCCTGAGTCAGAAAACATCCCCTCCCCCCCTAATGCTGAAATCTAACATTCTCCTGATTTGGGTAATATTCATTTAAGACATGCAGCTAGACCATCTAACACTCCCCTCCCCCACAATGCTGCTGTCTGCTGTGCCTCCTGTGCTCCTTCATCCAGAGTGGGGGGGGGGGGGGGGGGCGCTCTAATACAGGAGGTGTGTTACTGGCCAGATCACCAGATGAAAACAGAGGGAAAAAAAGCCTAAAAAAAGAAAACGAATGCAGCCGCCCCATCTAATGATTTGTAAGCGGCAGTATATAACATTTTTTGGGCAACACCGCTTTAGGTAATATGTCAGTGTAACACTTGCAGGGATGTATTACCTCTCAGAGAGATCACAGTACTTTCCCAGGCAATGCTCCCGACTTAATTCTTTTTTTCCCAGAAGGACAGCACCATTTTTGTTCAGGCATCACACCTGAGACGTCGGCTCAGATGTAAATTCTGGTGCCGGTGTTCTTGGTTGTGTTCACGAATACCCGAGGGCTTGTTCACACCGGGTGCGGGAAAGTGATCAAAAGTGTGCGTTTTCCCCGCACCACATGGAAACGCGTTGCCTTCTACGAATGTGCGTGGGGGCCGTTATTTCTTAATGGCGCCCCCCACACATCTAGCAAATGCAGGTGTGTTCACGACAACCACCAAGATGCATGATACCATGCTGCTTGGTGCGCAGTTTTTAATATCGTACTTTTTTGCATGTGTCCGCACGCTGGGCAGCCCACTGAAAATTCACAGGCTGCCCAAAACGCGTTGCCACTTTATTGCCACAATGAAAGATTTACATGACTTTGATTGGAAGAGGTCCCTGGGTTTGGAAAGTCTCCATCATCAGCAGATATCTTTTGTCCTTTGATGTTTGTCATCCACCCTATGGGAGGGGCCTGCAAGGCCCCTCCCACAGTTCTGCTCTCTCCTTGTGCAGGTTGACTGGTCTTGTCTCCGCCCCCTCCTGTACTTTTCTACAGGCTGCTTGTAGGGGGTGGAGCCTGCTAGGCCCCTCCCACAGTCCCGTTCTCCTCACTTGTGCAGGGTGACCGGTCCTGTCTCCGCCCCCTCCTGTACTTATCTACAGGTTGCCTGTAGTGGGTGGGGCCTGCTGGGCCCCTCCCACAGCACTGATCACTCTCCTTGTGCAGTGTGACTGGTCTTGTCTCCGCCCCCTCCTGTAGTTCTCTACCGGCAACCTGTAGTGGGTGGAGCCTGCTGGGCCCCTCCCACAGTTCTGTTCTCTCTCCTTGTGCAGGGTGACTGGTCTTGTCTCCGCCCCCTCCTGTGCTTTTCTACAGGTTGCCTGTGGTGGGTGGAGCCTGCTGGGCCCCTCCCACAGCTCTGCTCTCAGTAAAGGCTATGTACAGCACAGTGTTGATGTCACTGCTACTTTTACATGGTAATATCAGGCTTTGCAAAGGAATTTGATACACAGAGAGTGGATTTCTATCCTTTGAGGCTATTGAGTAATATATATTAATGGAGATTTATGTGCCTGGAGTTCAGCTTTAATACATGGCAGAGTTCCGGAGATCACACTGGGGAGTCGGTATATTTTTTTTATGACTGTCCTGTTTGCGGAACATCCTGGCTCCCAGCATTGATGACACGCCGTTCTATAAAGTGTTTTCTTTTCCCGACCAGCCCTCGGCACGGCGCTGTCTGGTCATACGGCCTGGCTGAACATCAAAGACCCCCCCCCACAGGTGCCCACTGTGCCCGGAGGGAGCGCCCTCCCTCCCCCTTCCCTCCCTCCCCCATCAGATTGGCTTCTTTCTCTTTTATCTTGTGACTCTCAGTGATGGAAATGAGGAGCGACCCGCCGTCACCGCTATCATTATTTTACAGCTTTTAGTACTTTGATACATTGTTGCATTTGTATCCGGTTTTTAAAAAAGTCACAGATGTCTTTAACCACTTCCCGACCGTCCCAGGGCGAGGGCGGCCCTTCAGCGCAAAATCACGTACCTGTACGCGACTTCTTTCTTTGGGTCAGGCACGCGCCGCAGGTGACCCCCTCCTGATGTGATTGGACACAGCAGGAGCCAATCAGCGAGTTCGGCGGACCCGATGCCCCATTGATCGTTCCCAAGGCAGACAGAGCGGTGGTCTGCCTATGTAAACAAGGCAGATCGCCGTTCTGTGAGAGGGGAAGGTGGAGATCTTGTGTTTCTGCTAAGCAGGAACACGGATCTCTGTCTTCCCCCAGTTAAAGCACCTCCCCCGCACACAGTTAGCAAGCACTCCCTAGGAGCACATTTAACCCTTTGATGTTAACCCCTTCCCTGACAGTGTCATTAGTACAGTGACAGTGCATTTTTTTTAGCACTGATCACTGTATTGGTGTCACTGGTCTCCAAAAAGTGTCCGATTTTTCCGCCACAACGTCGCAGTCCCGCTAAAAGTCGCTGATTGCCGCCATTACTAGTAAAAAAAAAACAAAAAACAAAATAACAATTCCATAAATCTATCCCATAATTTGTAGATGCTTTAACTTTTGCGCAAACCAATCAATATACGCTTATTAGGATTTTTTTCCCCAAAAAATATGTAGCAGGATACATATTGGCCTAAATTGATGAAGAATTTCAATTTTTTTTTTACATTTTTTATTGGATGTTTTATAGCAGAAAGTAAAAAATATTTAGGTGTCCCCCAGTGTGACTCCTTGTACGCCACACGGGGCGAAGTGGTATCCCTGTTTGGAGTGGGAGTGGCCAAGGGAAACATGGGATCATCTGATTGATTGTAAAGGAATTCTGGCTGGGAGATCCCCCCCATTTCATACCTTTTATTGGTAATTATACCCTATGTTTTCTCAAAAGAAACTGTTAACTATTTGATGATACTTGAAATGTTAAAATATAATTTTTTAAACAGCAAACCTACCCCCTGAGGAAGACCATGACCACGAAGGTCGAAACGCGTAGGCAATTTTATGTGACAGATTTTCCAAAAAAATGAGATGCTCTATATAATCTTGTGTTTGCATCTTCTGTATTTGAAATGGTACCATATCTCCTACCAGAGCTTATATTTTAAATGCTATGTGCTCATGCCATGCCAACTTTTCAATAAAGAATTTCCTTTAACCTACTAATGAATTGATATTATTAACTTTGCCGCCTAAAACCCCCCTGGGGGAACCTTTCCCATTTTTAGTAAAAAAAAAAAGTTTTTTTTTTCAAAATTGTCAGTCTTTTTTTGTTTATAGCGTAAAAAATAATAAAAACGCAGGGGTGATCAAATACCAACCAAAAGAAAGCTCTATTTGTGAGGGGGGGGAGGGAAAGGACGTCAATTTTATTTGTGTACAGCATCACACGACTGGCTCGTTCAACGATGACCCTGGATGATACCTGAGCAAAGATGGCGCTGTCCTTCTGGAGAGAAAAACAGATGAAGACATTGTGATAGAAGAATCTGATCTGAAGAATCAGATTTCAAATTCTGAATGTCTCAGTGAGAGAATTTCATATCAGATTTGATTCAGGAAGTGAAGCGGCCGGTTGGAGGAAGGTCACGTTTCCTGATTAAACAGTCAGATACTGGTCTGTGTACACTGTACAAAGAACGGCGAGATTACAATCGCTCAGCGAGATTCTACTGCGGAGCGCTCACATAGAAATATACAGAAATATAACACTAATTATAAATCTAACACTAAATAAAAATAAAAATATAATACATAATGTAATCATAAATACAAATATAAATAAATCTAACAATATAATTAGAAATACAAATATAAATAATATTTATATATTATATATATTTATAATATATAATCTAACATTATGTATAACTAAATCTAACACTAAATACAAATATAAATTTTAAAAAATATATATAATTATAAATAAAAATATAAATCTAACACTAAATATAGATACAAATAAATATAACAAGTAACATAATTGTAAATAAAAATATAAATATATAAATATATAACTAACTATAAGTATAACTAACCCTGACACTTAGGCCTCATGCACACGTATACGTTATAATAACCTTATAAAAACGCCAGTAGCTTTGCAGTGAGTTTTTCAACATTTTTGCAATAGCATTTTTTTAGCGTTTTTCAGCGTTTTTTTCAGAGTTTTTTAAAAAAAACATTTTTTACTAATTTTTTTAATGGATGAAAAACCAGTTTTTGGCGTTTTTCAGTGTTTTTCAGCGTTAGTGTTTTTTTAAAAAAAACATTTACAGTTTTTTTTTGTAATGGATAACAAATGTTGAAAAACGCGTTTTTCAGCATTTTTCCAGCGTTAGCGTTTTTTTTTAAAAAACTTTTTTTTTTTTAAATGGATGAAAAACATTGAAAAACGCGTTTTTCAGCGTTTATCTGTGTTTTTTTTTACATTAGAGTGTTTTTACAGCTGAAAACTGCCTCTCAGAACCCACTAGTTTTTTTTTTTTTTTTTTACAGCCAAAAAGTGCCCCAATCAAAAACAGTTGATAACAGCCTATGTGTGCATGGACATATAGGATAACATGCTGGAGGCCTCAATATTAATATATACATTTAGAAAAACAATAAATCTAATTATAAATAAAAATATAAATCGAATGCTAAATATAGCTAAATCTCACACTAAATATAAGTATAACTTAAAAAAAATATAATTATAAATAAAAATATAAAAAATCTAACCCTATAAATAAAACAAAATATAACTAAATCTAACACTAAATATAAATATTACTTAAAAAATATTTATATAATTATAAATAAAAATATAAATATAAAAATCTAACCCTAAATATAACACAAAATATAACTAAATATAACACTAAATATGAATATAATGAAATATTTCCTGTAAGGTGCTTTTTATAAGACTGCTTAGAATAAAGGGGACAGTAAATCAGTAAATTAGAAAACACTTGAAGCTTATGAGAAGTGAAGATATTTGTCACATAGTGCAGAAGAGCCAGGCTGGGTTAGACGTGCAGATCTGGCCAAGCACATATATAATCATTACATGATAATCAGCGGAGTACCTGGCCCGGGTCGGGAAAAAACAACTTGCGCCTAATCGGAGCCTCTCCATCGGATGCTCTCTGCATTGAAGGGAACTTCAGTCAAAGAAAAAAAAAAAAACCTTTACAGCAGGCTGTACTATCTATAAAATGTCGCATCTCTTATTATTGGGCCTATGTTCTCAAAGTGTTCCCTGAGCTTTGGATCCATTGTACCCTGAACAGTGTGACACCATTTCCTTACCCTGCCCTTATCTCTATGGGGTCACCAACCTACCCCCGCCCACACAGGTCTGAACTCTGTATATTGCCCAAACCATTCGCCATCCTTCTCCAGTGCCTGAAATACGAAGCTGTCAGAGCTTTGCTCAATGACCTCAGATAACCCCAGATGTAGCTATCTAACTATGCTTTGATATATTCTTATTTGATCTATCTGTTGTCTTCTGAGTTTTCAAGACAGCTAGACAGATAAACAACCGCTAAAGGGTATTTATGTTCCTCTGAATACAATACGGAATTTGTGTGAAGATATTTCCCTGAGTGCTTACATAACAAACACATATTTTCTCAGGGAGAATCTTCCTCTGTTGATATCTTTATGTAAGAAGCAGCACCAGGCAAATGTAAAAAAGGGACCCGCCTTCCCATCCCCCAAGCCACGGCAACTGGATTTGTCTGGAACGACGTGCGGGTAAAAAAAACCTTTATAATTCGTATCGCCCAGTTTTGTACAAAAACATTGCTCAGGATAAACATCAGAGCAGGAAGAACTTGACTTTTCAGATCTATTGACTTATTAGGGTGCTGAACCCGTGACAACCCACGGCAAGGCCTTGAACAAAACCGGGAGATTTATCAGCTAATCTGCTGCGGAAGTGGGGGGATATTAAGGGTTTCAAGGGCTCTATATATTTCCAGTAAATCAGAAAAATATTATAACTATAAAAAAAAAGGAAAAAATAAATGATTTAAAGCCTTAGTCCAAAAATATTTGTATGGATAGAATAGAGAAGAGTTACATTTGTATCATTTTTTTTGTTATGTGACCACATTGGGGAGATTTTACGTCCCTGTGACGCCATTACATACAAATTGGGGGAGCGTCCGGGAGAGGAAGAAAACAGTGTTGTGTTTATAGGAAAAAAATTTAATTATCAAGGTGGGCAGTGACACTTAGAACTGCAATGTGGGTAGGAACTCCTGGGTAAGTGGATGAGAGCACCCAAAACTACAAGATGGGTAGGAACCCCTAAAACTACAAGATGGACAGTTACACCCAAAACTATAAGGTGGGCAGGAACACCTAAAACTACGAGATGGATGGGTACACCCAAAACTACAAGGTGGGTAGGAACTCCCAAAACTACAAGGTGTATGAGAACACCCAAAACTACATGGTGGGCAGGAACTCCCAAAACTTCAAGGTGGGCAGGAACACCTAAAACTAGGAGGGCAGGAACACCTAAAACTAGTTGGAGGGCAGGAACACCCAAAACTACAATAAGGTCAGGAACACCCAAAACTACAAGGAGGACAGGGACACCCAAAACTACAATGTGGGCAGGAACATCCAAAACTCCAAGGTGGGCGGAAGAGGGGAGATATTAGGGGCTCCGGGGGCTCTAAATATTTCCAGTAAATCAGAAAAATATTATAACTATAAAAAAAAAAATGTTAAAATAAATTATTTAAAGCCTTACTCCAAAACATCTGTATGGATAGAATAGAGAAGAATTACATTTTTATACATTTTTTTGTTATGTGACCACATTGGGGAGATTTTACGTCACTGTGATGCCATTACATACAAATTGTAGAGAGGAAGATAACCCAAAACTACAAGCTGGACAGAAACATCCAAAACTTTGAGGTGGGCAGGAACATTCAAAACTACAAGGAGGGAAGGAACATCCAAAACTACAAGGAGGGAAAGAACATTCAAAACTACAAGGTGGGCAGGAACAAAACTACAAGGAGGGAAGGAACATCCAAAACTACAAGGTGGGAGGGAACATCCAAAACTAAAAGGTGGGAGGGAACATCCAAAACTACAAGGTGGGCAGAGAGATCTAAAACTACAAGGTGGGCAGGAACATCCAAAACTACAAGGAGGGAAAGAACATCCAAAACTACAAGGTGGGCAGGAACATCCAAAACTACAAGGTGGGCAGGAACATCCAAAACTACAAGGAGGGAAGGAACATCCAAAACTACAAGGAGGGAAAGAACATCCAAAACTACAAGGTGGACAGGAACATCCAAAACTACGAGGTGGGCAGGAACATTCAAAACTACAAGGAGGGAAGGAACATCCAAAACCACAAGGAGGGAAAGAACATCCAAAACTACAAGGAGGGAAAGAACATCTAAAACTACAAGGTGGGCAGGAACATCCAAAACTAAAAGGTGGGCAGGAACATCCAAAACTAAAAGGTGGGCAGGAACATCCAAAACTACAAGGAGGGAAAGAACATCCAAAACTACAAGGTGGAAGGGAACATCCAAAACTACAAGGTGGGCAGGAACATCCAAAATTACAAGGTGGGAGGGAACATCCAAAACTACAAGTTGGGCAGGGACATCCAAAACTACAAGGTGGGCAGGAACATCCAAAACTACAAGGTAAGAGGGAACATCCAAAACTACAAGGTAAGAGGGAACATCCAAAACTACAAAGTGGGCAGGAACATCCAAAACTACAAGGTAAGAGGGAACATCCAAAACTACAAGGTGGGCAGGAACATCCAAAACTACAAGGTAAGAGGGAACATCCAAAACTACAAAGTGGGCACGGACATCCAAAAGTACAAGGTAGGTGGGAACTTCCAAAACTACAAGGTGGGAAGGAACATCCAAAACTACAAGGAGGGAATGAACATCCAAAACTACAAGACGGCAGAAACATCCAAAACTACAAGGTGGGCAAGCACATGACCAGGCATGAATACATTGTCTCTGCTTTTCCGATAAGACAGTGGAAACACGTCACATTTAGGTGGAGAAACCCTTTAAAATATTTCCTAACTTCTGTCACCTAAAGGTAATTGCCATTTATTTTACCAGAAATGATGTGTAAGCTTGAAAGGAAAACCCTAGCGGTTGGTAATGTAGATTTTGGTTTCCTGTTGTCCCATTCATGAGGTTATCAACCAGAAATGTACACTCTGTGCAGAACCAAAACTGGACTTACATGTTGCAGTAGCTTCTTAGACTGAGTGCCGCAGTGGGCGGAGACAGAGGAAGATGGAGATGAAGGAGAAGATGAAGAAGGAGGGTCATAGAAAGGGATTGGAGAGGTGAGAGGGGATAAATCAGGAGAGAGGAGAGTATTCTGTGGAGTGGAGAGGAGACAGAGAGGAGAATTATATCCAATGATACAAAAAAAAGAAACAAAATAGCAAAACAAAAGTTATAAAGCAACAGATGAAAAGACCAAGAATACAGTACACAAACTAGACATGTGCAAACCGAAAAAATGTGTTTCACTTTGTTTCAATTGGTTTCACTTTGTTTTCACATGATAAATTCGTTATGTCACTAATTTAATTTCATTCATTTGTTTCGGAATTCGTTTAGTTTCATTTTGTTTCATTCAATTTCGTTCTGTTTATTCATTTTCTGACGAATTCCAAATTTTCGGAACGATTCAATCTCAGTGTATAGAATAGCCGATTGTTAAGGAGCGGGCCGGGAAACCAGCTGCCCCATCCTTAACAACCGATAACTCATCAGCTGTCAGCGGGCTTCCGCGCTGACAACTGAAATGTAAACAAAAGAATGCTGGCAATTAAAAATTCTGAAAAAAACAATGTGGTATCCACCTCCGCCCCAAAGCACCCCCCCCCCCCCATTTAGAGGGCATGTGGCCTGGTATGGCCGGGCTGCATGCTCAAGTAAAGGGTCTGGTATGGATTTTGGGGGGACCCCACGCCATTTTTTTTTTTTTTTTACATTTTGGAATTAGGTTCCCCTTTAAAGCCATACCAGACCCGGATCTCTGAGTTTTGTATTGCCGACATTCTTTTTTTCACATTTTAGCTCTCAGTGTGGAAGCCCGCTGACAGCTGTGTCATCGGTTGTTAAAGACGCAGCGGCGGCTGGCTTCCCGGCCCACTCCTTAACAATCGGCTATTCTTCACACAGAATTTGAATCGGTCGATCATTTTTTGACCAATCCGAATTTGAATCATTTCGAAAAATTTGGAATTCATTAGAAAATGAATATACGAAATTAAATTAAACACATTTCAACAAAATGCATTACTATTTAATTTGGAGATTCAGATACATCCGAATCTCCAAATAACCAAAAATTTATATTCGGTCTGAAAGGAATTGCACATGTCTAACACAGGCAGCAAAAAAAAAAAGTTTTGACTTTAGGTAAATTTTAAGTGATTTAATCTTGCACACAGGTATGTGGCATTACCTCTTTAGATTGAGCGTTGTTGGGGGCGGAGTCAGTGGCAGATGGAGACAGAGGAGTAGAGAGGTCAGGAATTCGGGGATCAAAGAACGGAATTTTAGAGGAGAAATGAGGTAAGCGGGGAGCGGGCAGTTTATCCTGTGCAGAGCAGAAGCCATACAACAAAAACATTAAAACAACGGTATTATAAGGCATTATGTATTAAAGCTGACGTTTAATCTGCTTATCGTTTGCCTTTTGCCTTCCCTGGTTCCCCCCCTCCCCCATCATCTTTTCCTTTTTTATTGACATACCTTATTTTATACCCAATGCCATCATCACTGGGTCTCTTTGCTTCTCTGTGCACTGAAGGCAGATCATAGCTGGTGGGAGGAGCCAGTAGGGGGCTGTACATAGCTTCCTGAAAACATCACAGCCCCCTGCATCAGTACTCCTCCCAAGGGCCCTCAGTCCTGATGTAAGCAGTGGGCTTTCTCTTGGGAGGTGTTATGTAAATGTCAAAAAGCCTTGATGGGTGGAGGGCCGCCTGGAGACAAAACTATTCCATTTGCATGCAGGCATTCCTCTGTAACGCCCACATGTGATGCTGATCATCTATGATTGACAGATTCCGCTGAAAGCCGCTGAGGGGCACAGTTTACTGTCCTTCAAGCTTTAGTGGGCCAGACTGTGGCCAGTAGGAGCAGAAAATGACCTGGTGTCAGTGGGAGGAATAGTGTCCCATCATTGGTGTCAGTGAGAGAAATAGTGGCCCATTGTTGGTGCGAGTGGGAGGAGTAGTGTCCATCATTGCTATCAGTGGGTGGAATAGTGTCCCATTGTTGGTGTCAGTGGGAGAATTAGTGTCCCATTGTTGGTGTCAGTGGGAGGAATAGTGTCCCATTGTTGGTGTCAGTGGAAGTAATATTGCCCCATCATTCATGTCAGTGGGAGGAATAGTGGCCCATCATTGGTGTCGGTGGGAGGAGTAGTGTCCATCATTGGTGTCAGTGGGAGGAATAGTGGCCCATTGTTGGTGTCAGTGGGAGGAATAGTGGCCCATTGTTGGTGTCAGTGGGAGGAATAGTGTCCCATTGTTGGTGTCAGTGGGAGGAATAGTGTCCCATTGTTGGTGTCAGTGGGAGGAATAGTGTCCCATTGTTGGTGTCAGTGGAAGTAATATTGCCCCATCATTCATGTCAGTGGGAGGAATAGTGGCCCATCATTGGTGTCAGTGGGAGGAGTAGTGTCTATCATTGGTGTCAGTGGGAGGAGTAGTGTCTATCATTGGTGTCAGTAGGTGGAATAGTGTCCCATTGTTGGTGTCAATGGGAGGAATAGTGTCCCATTGTTGGTGTCAATGGGAGGAATAGTGTCCCATTGTTGGTGTCAGTGGGAGGAATAGTGCCCCATTGTTGGTGTCAGTGGGAGGAGCGGGTGAGGTGGTGGGAGTGGAGCTTTAGGGAATGCAATTGTAATCTGGGGCAATGTGGGGGGGGTGGGGGTTGGTCCACCACAGCACCCCCCTAGATCCGGCCATGCAGCATTTACCTACTTGGTGCCCCTGCATTCCCTGCTGTTGGTGCTATTGTGAACTTAGCAGCCTCGGCATCCTTCCTTCCAGACATGCATTTGCCTGGCTTGTCAATGTAGGCTACTGGGGCTGTTATGTTTGCATGGCATCCCTCCAGGTAGGCTTGGTTGGACACCCTTGGGCTAGATAAGGGGTCTCCAAACTTTCTAAAGAGAGGGCTAATTTACTGTCCTTCAGATTTTAGGGGGTCCGGACTGTTCCCAGTGGGAATACAAGGCCCGATCTTTAGTATTAAGATAAGAAATAGTTGGGGTCAGTAGGAGTAATAGTGCCCCCATTGTTGGTGTCATTGGAAAGGAATAATACCTTAAGGGCCAGATAAAAGCAAGCAAAGGGCCACATCCAGCCCCACGGCCACAGTTTGGAGACCACTGGGCTAGATGGTCCTGGGTGTCCTCCAGCCAGAAAACGAGGTGGATTCCATCTGAGGAAGCCATTTCAGTTCAGGAGAGGAGCCGATACAACTGTGCAAGACTGCAATATATCCAATTATGTGGCTAACCCAACCAATAATTCTGGTAATACCTGACCTTCCTGTAATTAGGTTATCACGCCGAGTATTATGTATCACACTGATGGCGGCATGCAGAACATTCCGGAATATTCACCTGCGGGATGTCCGAGGGGCCGAACATGGAGGCCAAGTGCGCCGCCTTCTCCCTAATGTTCTTTTTATGGAAATCTCTGATGGCCAAAGCTTGAGCCCTTTTCTGCCAGAAGGGGATGGAGAGAGAGGAAAAGAGAGAGAAAAATGAAACAAGAAAAGACAGGCGGAGACGCATAACCGGCGCAAAAGAAATTCGCTGCTATTGCGGGCAGTGATGGCCCAATGAAAAGGAAAGCCGCACACCCGTCTTTGTATTATAGACCTGTCCGATCTGCAGAGATCTGAGCCAATCAAGAGCCTTAGTGATCAACAGACTTGGACAATTCTCCGCAGATTGGCTGCAAATGTTCAACCAATCTAAATAGATTCGCCAGGTTTGTGAATCGAGTTATTCATCTCTAGTTGCAAATAATCGGAATCAGTTTTGTAAATTTTTTTTTTTTATATAAATAATTATCGTTTATTCTTTTGCGCCGGTTTTCAGGAAAAGAGAGAAGATTCAGGACATGCAAAGTGCAGATCACCTGACGCAAAACCTGCTAAGGGCTTATTTACTAAAACCACGCCGCCAACCAGGGTGGGTGGTGATCACTTGGGAAAACGTGGTGCTTGTGGGTAGAAATATTGATCCCTCGGATAAGCTTACTAATCAATTCAAGTGCCAGTCCACCCAAAAGTGATATTTAAAAAAAAAAAAAAAAATTATATATATATATATATATATATATATATATATATATATATATATATATATATATATTCACACACTTACCCTTAAGGTCTTTGTAACAGGAGGACTAACATGCAAGCCTGATATCTGACCCCCTAAATAAGGGGTCTATTTATGAAAAAAAAAATCCATAGCCATTTGTTAAGTGAATCTGCAACATTCACTTTATGTGAATAGGGCAAAAACATGCTATTTTCTCTTCTAAACAAATGTTCCTTATATATGGGCAGCAGTAAAATACTGCATTACTTCCACTAGATGGAGCTGATGCACATAGGAAATACATATGCTTTACGTAAGTGCAACCAATGGAATTGGCAAATAAATGTAACCAATGGTTACTAATTCCCTCTAGTGTTCTCTACAATGTTACATGTTACAAAGGACTATTCCATATGCTCCTCTGCGCCATCTAGGGGTCCTAATGCAGTAGTTTACTACTACTAATAGAAATATAGGCAATATAACATCCAGGGAGCTTTTCTGAAATACTCTGAACATGTTCTATGTGAATATTGTGGAAAAAGCGTTTCTGGTTAGTGGAAAAGCATTGATGGTGCATGAAAGGGTCAACGCATGCCGAAAGATTATTGTTAAAGGACCAGTAAACCTTTTAAAATCGTTACCTTTATGGAAAAGATCAATGTTCACAAGCATGTATGTGAGAGTTCTGATATGTTTACATCGCATTTGTTCATACAGTTAAACCTTCCAACTCTTTTTTCAACATCATCATCCATTTTTGGCTCAGTAGGGCTCACCGGAGGATGGGGGATGGGTGGGTAGTTTGCAGAAAAATGTCTCAGGAAGTTCTCGTTATCACAAAAGAAGACTTTCCGACCTTTGGGCAAAAGCTTCCTCAGATCTCATTTTCATTGGTCTACTTCAGGGGTCTCCAATCTTTCTAAACAAAGGGCCAGTTGACTGTCCTTCAAACTTTAGGGGGTAAGATTGTGGCCAGTTGGAGTAGAAAATGACCTAGTGTCAGTGGGAGTAAACTATTCCCCATCTTTGGTAGGAGGAATAGTGTCCCATAACTGGTGTCAATAGGAGGAATAGGGCCCCATCAATGGTGTCAGTGGGAGGAATAGTGCCCCATCATTGGTGTCAGTGGGAGAAATAGTGCCCCATCATTGGTGTCAGTGGGAGGAATAGTGCCCATCATTGGTGTCAGTGGGAGGGATAGTGCCCCATTACTGGGGTCAGTGGGAGGGATAGTACTCCATTGTTGATGTCAGTGGGAGGAATAGTGACCCATCATTGGTGTCAGTGGGCGGAATAGTGCCCCATCACTGGTATCAGTGGGAGGAATAGTGCCCCATCGTTGGGGTCAGTGGGAGGAATAGTGCCCATCGGTGTTAGTGGGAGGAATAGAGTGAGCAGGAACTATGGCCCACTGTTGCTGACAGTGGGGGGAATAAGAGTCGGATAAAAGCAAGCAAGGGCCACATCCAGCCTTTGGGCCGCAGTTTGGGGACCACTGGTCTTGTTGATGTTGTGTCCCGTGCCATGTCCTGGGATCACAGCATCATCCTTATTTGAGTTTCTGTGCATACACAGTAATTCAATAAGGCATTCATTAAAGTGGGGGAACACATAAGGGGAGGTCCCTGCACCTTCAGAGGTGGAGCTTGGCTAGTGCACTCCAGTAAATGGGCAGGGTTTGGTAGAACTGCCTGGTCACTGGGTGGGCGTAGGTAGACTGCCGGCATGGTTAACTGTGTCCCAGGATGGAAATGTCCATAAGTATGTATATTTTAACAAATCCAACACTGGAGATCAGCAAACTTCTAAAGAGTAAAGTTCAATTAGTTGGGGCTCGATTAAAAAAACCTCTGAAATTCGTAATTTCCCAACCAAAAATCCCACTCAAGTCAACAGGAATCTGAACCAGGCTCCAAAAAAGTTAAGTGTAGAGCAGCAAATGATGCAAAATTGTGCAGAATGGTTTGGGAAGCTCCTGGCAGCCTGATGAGTTGATGGGGCCAAAAACATCCTAAGACATTTCCTTCAAAGATGTTTCCAAGGTTCCACAGATTTACCAAATTTTCTTAGAAGGGTGGGTCCTGGAGGCACTGGCAGTCAAGCTCAGGGTGACCAGGGAACAGCAGATATAAGGCAGAAATGTCCTTGTAGCCACCATGGTCCCTTTCTCCTAGAAGCCTTTCGGAAATCCAAACTACCAAAAATAAGACTAAAATTTGGATTTGACCCAGGCCATCTGAATTTATGAAATTTGGTGTGGGTCTAATGTCTTCTGAATTTCGGGATGAACTCTATCCAACACACAACTGACTGCTATCAGATGAAGAACCTGCTTAACCTAAAATGGCGACTTACCCAACATCTGGCCAAAGTTCACTGAATGTCAAATATTTCATTTTTCAATAGCTGCAAAGACTTTCACATACATCAATGGTGAACACTATTAGTAACTCTTTCTCATAAAGTAACTCTTTGTTTTAGGTTTGCTGTAAATTTAGTGGAGTGTTGTTTAAGGAATGTGGTAAGAGTAGTACTATCCTGGGTAAAAATTCAAGTAATACCCTTAAAGTAGACCTGTCATTGATATTCACTTTAGGTGAACCAATAGGGCCATGTTGGCAACACACAAGAAAAAACAGCCTGCTCCTTAGCAGCCTAGCCTAGGCAAGGATCACATGGACTCCAATTATTAGAGACTACAGTAGATGTGCAAAGAGCTATGAAGCTCAGCAAGACACAACTGCTGTGTAGGACCACCAAGTAGAAAGTAGAGCCTGCATGTGTAATGGGTTCCTAACATATGCATCCATGGGGAACAGCAACAGTAACTAAGATATCACAACCAGCTCCTGTTGCGTTGGCAGCTTCCAATCATGTGATCAGAAAGCCTGTTCTGGCCTCCTGGCATTTAGAGTCCCTTAAAAGGCTTGGGGTAGGAGGCGACAGCAAGGGGTTTTATTAATCCTTAGTGATCCTACCATGAAGGTCCTTGTTCAGGCTCTGCCTATTATGGGATGACAACCATCTCCCATTTGTCCTCCTGCATTGTCCCATGCTCCCTGGGTGGAGTCTTGAGCTACACACAGTGCAGAGGAAAGGCAACCATTATCACTTTCAGGAAGCCAGTCCAATGCAATGATGTTCAGCTGATAGGCATGCAGACAGGAAGTGTCTGAAAAAGGCTGAAGGGGGTCAGCAGCATTGACATGAAAAAGAGAATTAAAAAAATGATGAAAAAACCTGGCAAACTAAATGCCAGTCATTTAGGCGTTAAGTCAACTTTAAAGATGTGGCCTCAGTCGGTTATTTTTACCCACAGATGTACTACTCATGCCCTGACCTGGTATGTGAATGGATTGGCTTTGTCACCTGCTGGGCCTTCTCTTCGATGTGCTGGAGACGCTCCAAGATGCCAGTCAGCAGAAGAGCAGAGGGACAGGCAGAGCTGAGGGAGTCCCCCCCTTCTGCTGGACTGGAGGGTCGGTCAACCTCTTCCCTCGACTGCCTCCTCATAGGTGGGTCTGCCTCTCTGGGGACGGTCACCGCAGCCCTCACCCTGGTCACACGAGCCACAGTGGGCATGGATGGCAAAGGTGGTGGTCTGACCACTGGTGGAGTCCTAGCTATTCCCTGAAACTGGTAAAGACCGCAAATGAAAAGTTGGGTCCTCGTTGGAGGCCAAACACCATGCTCTTCATGCCAATCACTAGTTTAAAGATCACCCATTTCAAAGAGGAACTTGTATATTTAATGCGGCGATTCTCCTCCCCTAAATAGCCAAACTTGAAATACCCCTCTGTCTGGGAGGTGTCCCCTTCCAAAGGCTGCCGGATTTTATTTTAGTATTTGGAAGCCCAACTAGTTCTGGATTCAATGTGGAAGAGTTAGAACCTCTTTCAGGTTTTTATCTTCAGGCAGAAAATGGAGAGGTAGCACTAGAACCCCAAGGATATCCTAATAGTATTGGGTTAGAACCACTCTCAGGTTTTTATTTCTTGGGTAAAATGAAGGGGTAGCACTAGAACCCTAAGGATAGCGTATTAGTATTGGGTTAAAACCTCTCTCAGGTTTTAGAGAGGTAGCACTAGAACACTAAAGATATCTTATTAGTATTGGGATAGAACCCCTCTCAGGTTTTAAGTCCCTGGGATAAATGAAGGGGTAGCAATAAGATCCCAAGAATAGCCTATTAGTATTGGGGTAGAACCTCTCTCAGGTTCAAATTATTTGGGATAAATGGAGGGGTGGCACTAGAAACCTAAGGATATCCTATTAGTATTGGGTTAGAACCTCTCTCAGGTTTTAATTCCCCTGGGATAAATGGAGGGGTAGCAATAGAATCATAAGAATAGCCTATTAGTATTGGGGTAGAACCTCTCTCGGTTTCAAATTTCATGGGATAACTAGAATGGTGGCACTAGAACCCTAAGGATAGCCTATTAGTATTGGGGTAGAACCTCTCTCAGGTTTCAATTTCTTGGGATAAATGGAGGGGTAGCACTAGAACCCCAAGGATAGCCTATCAGTAGTTGGATAGAACCTCTCTCAGGTTCAAATTTCATGGGATAAATGGAGGGGTGGCACTAGGACCCTAAGGATAGCTATTAGTATTGGGGTAGAACCTCTCTTAGATGTACATTTCTTGAGATAAATGAGGGGGTAGCACTAGAACCCTAAGGATGGCCTATCAGTATTGGGGTAGAACCTATAACAGGTTTTATTTTGGGGGATAGAGGGGTAGCATTAGAACCCTAAAGATAGCCTATCAGTATTGGGGTAGAACCTCTCTCAGGTTCAAATTATTTGGGATAAATGGAGGGGTGGCACTAGAAACCTAAGGATATCCTATTAGTACTGGGTTAGAACCTCTCTCAGGTTTTAATTCCCTGGGATAAATGGAGGGGTAGCAATAGAATCATAAGAATAGCCTATTAGTATTGGGGTAGAACCTCTCTCGGTTTCAAATTTCATGGGATAACTAGAATGGTGGCACTAGAACTCTAAGGATAGCCTATTAGTATTGGGGTAGAACCTCTCTCAGGTTTCAATTTCTTGGGATAAATGGAGGGGTAGCACTAGAACCCCATGGATAGCCTATCAGTAGTTGGACAGAACCTCTCTCAGGTTCAAATTTCATGGGATAAATGGAGGGGTGGCACTAGGACCCTAAGGATAGCCTATTAGTATTGGGGTAGAACCTCTCTTAGATGTACATTTCTTGAGATAAATGAGGGGGTAGCACTAGAACCCTAAGGGTGACCTATCAGTATTGGGGTAGAACCTATCTCAGGTTTTATTTTTGGGGATAAATAGAGGGGTAGCACTAGAACCCTAAGGATAGCCGATCAGTATTGGGGTAGAACCTCTCTCAGGTTTTAACCTCTTAGAATAAATGGAGGGGTAGAACTAGAACCCAAAGGATAGCCTATTATTATTCAGTTCCAAATCTCTGTCAGGTTTTCAGTTCTTGGGGAAAACGGAGTACTTCTCCACAGTTTCCCTGGTTTGTAACTGAATGAATCTGGGATTGAAGCACCACACCAAGACTTAATCATCCAGATATTAATTCATTCCAAATGAGATCAGATAAAAGACTTTGTCACAGTGGCAACGCGTTTTGGAGGACAAGGATCGCCTCTTCATAAGAGTCTGAAGATGATGAAGAGTGTGCTGGACTGAATTACAAACATTAATTAAGCAATATTTTTACCAGACAAGTGTTGGGGTGCAGAGTTCTTCAACCAGCCGCTGTTCTTCATTTTCGAGCCCTGACCAAGGGGGTGAGTTCTGTCACCCCATAATGGGTTGGCTCTGGGACAAGGTCCTTCATTTGATCTCATTTTGGAATATATTTATACCTGGAGGATTAACTCTTGGTGTGGTGCTTCAATCCCAGATTCATTCAGTTGCAAACTGGGGGAACTGTGGAGAAGCAGCCAGCCCAGAACCCAGATACCCTGTTGAAATACAACAGCTTCAACTCCATATTAGTAAGATATTCTTGGGGTTCTAGTGTTACAACTCCATTTTCCCCAAGAACTGAAAACCTGACAGAGATTTCGGACCCAATACTAACAGGCTAGCCTTTGGGTTCTAGTTCTACTGCTCCATTTATCCTAAGAGATTAAAACCTGAGAGAGGTTCTGACCCAACACTTCAATTCCAGATTCAATAGGTTTTTATTTCTGTCCCACTGGGAAGATTGTCCCTTTGTGTTAGGGCATGGGAAGGTGTCACCATGACGGGAAGTTAGAGGACCCTCTTTAGTGAGGAAACAGACCTCGTGGAGGTTCTAAACCTTCCACAATCTATCCAAAAGCTGGAGCTAAGGTGTGACTCCATATTTCATCCGATGCCTACGTTTCAAAACTTTACTGCGGTCCTCTTCTACCAAAAATATTACACATTCAAAAAGAAAAAAGCCATTTCTATAGGTTTCGACAGAAAATATTCACGGCAGAAGAACCCATCCCGTATACAAACTCTGCCCTCCCGCGACCCTCCAGTAAAGCCAAGTGCTCACTCATAACCAAACGCCGAGCGCCATACCTGTCTTGTCGGTGGAGGCCGGGCGGGAGGAGGGGGCGGGTCCTGCGGTTTAGCAAAGCGAGGGTTAACGGGAGGCGGGTCGCAGGGGGGAGGCTCTGGCACGGAATTATCAGAGAGGGGTAAAGCCTTCAAAATGGATGCAATGGTAAAAAAAAAAAACAAAAACAAAACAAAAATAACAAAAAACATAATAGCAGAAAATGGAGAGAAAAGGTTAGCAGAGGTGAGAACAAGAATGAGGCAGGAATGACGGCTAATCGAATGATTTGTACAACAATCGTCCCTTCCTTAAATTTAGCTTTAAGGAAGCAAAAAGTATAAAACATTACAAAGTATTAAAAAAAACACTTGTATGAAATTTTCTTAAATTTAATTAGAAAAAAAAAAGAAATATTGGAAAAAAAAAAGAAAAAAAAGTATCAAAAATCCATAGAAATACATTAATATTTTTGCTGTGTATCTATTAACCAGGGTGAGATAATACACCAAAATTACCGAAATTTGTGCACTGTTGGGTCCCATCAGCATTCCACCGCTGTGCTAATCCCCCTCTAAAAAAAAAACCTCTGGATTTATCTGTGTTTTACACCAATGACATCACGGCTCTTGCTCATTGCGGCTCGTCAGTCACACCAAAGGCAGGTGCATTGACACACCTGGGATGATGTCACTGCGGGGAGGGGGGTGCACTAAACAGCCCAGGACAGCGCCAGGTGTCTGACTGTAATCCTTTATAATCCCACCGTGAAAACATCAAAGATTCTATTGATTGAGAAGTTGCAATATGGCAAACTTGTCAGTATGGGCTTTAAAGGGATAATGGGAATGAGAGGGAGAACATTTATGGATCTGGCACAGAAATTCAACCATGTGCTGAAAAGATACATTAACCCCTTCCCGCCCACACTGGCGTCCCTTTAAAAAGGTTCTGAATGCCGGGGGGGGGGGGGGGGGGGGCGGAAAGCATCGGTGATCATGTGACCATTGTAATTGGCTATCACAGTGGTCACATGATTGGGAGCCGGTCCTGCCAACTACCAATCATCAGTGGGGTCTGAGAGCTGTCTTTGACTGGGCACTGAGCGCGCTCTCAGCACAGAAACGTCAGGTGCCCGGTGGCATCAAAGCCCACCCTTTTGCCATGTGTGTTATGCGGGTGACAACATGATAATGGAGTGTAGGAAGAAGCTCATATTCACCTAGGATGTTGAGACAGATTGAAGACAACAGCCAAAGGTGACCCTTCATTTAAAAACAACTTACTGTATAGTAACCAGTTGTGGACGGAAGACGTACTACATATGCCCAGAAAACCGTAATCACAGTACATGTCCTGCCTTTCTGCACCTCACATTTGTTGACAATCCCCTATTATCAAAATGATGGTTGAAAGTTGCTGTGTGAATACACACGTGTTTATAAACATTGTTCAGATGGGAGATAAAGAGAAACAAAGTAACATTGATTATAAACATTGTTCAGACAGGAGATAGGGAGATTCAAAGTAACAATGTTTATAAACATTGTTCAGACAGGAGGTCGTGAGTTACAAAGTAACATTCTTTATATACATTGTTCAGACAGGAGATAGAGAGATACAAAGAAACGTTGTTTATAAACATTGGTCAGACAGGAGATATAGAGATACAATGTAACATTGTTTATAAACACTGTTCAGACAGGGGATAGAAACATACAAAGTAACATTGTTTATAAACATTGTTCATTCAGGAGATAGATACAAAGTAACATTGTTTATAAACATTGTTCAGATAGGGGATAGAAAGATACAAAGTAACATTGTTTATAAACATTGTTCAGACATGAGATAGAGAGGTACAAAGTAAAGCCGGCCATACATGGTTTGAAATGTGGCCAGTTCAGCAGATCGGTGGTTGCAGTCTACAATACCCAGCTTATATTCTTTTACGTTATCTGGTTTCTCAGCCCTGATGAATAGAGAGCTTTGGGCCCCCGAAATGTGTTTCTGTTTTTGTGTCGTGAAAAATAGAACTCATACTAGGCTTACCCAAGCTTTGTACATACTAGGCTTACCCGAGCTTTGTAGGGCACTCATCCTTTCAAAACCCCTCAGACTACCCCAGGGATCCTATGTGATACCCCCCCCCCCCCCCCCGGTTGACAGAAAGTTGCCTCTAAAAAGATTGTGACCACTGACTATCACCTACTCTGGAGTCCAGCGCTCCACCATCGCATTCCAAACATATTTTATGTGACGTCACTGCCCTTTGCATATAAAATTATACCCAACACGAAACTCGCCATTGCCATATGGCGGTCATGGGTCCTACCTGTCTCCGAATGGATGTATTTGGTGCGTTTTCTTCGAACTTGGCCAGCAACTGGGTAGCCATTGACCTGACTTTGTTCTGGTTTATGACCTCCTTGGTGTCGCTGCATTCGCTCCCGGATCCGATACTTTCACTTACGAAATTTCCCATCTGCAAAACAAGACGTGAGACATTTTTTAGGTGAAGGTCTGCTGAACCTTTTTTTTTTACCTGTCCACCCCACCACTTGCCCGCGGCAACAAACAAAAAAAATGCGGCTCCAGAATACGGGAGCCATCATGGAAAACGAGACACAAGTGCTCCGGCTGAAGTCTTTCTGCATACCAGACATTCCGATTTCGAAAAGCTAATTTCTAAGATTCCAGGGAGGGAGGCAGCGTGAGAACGCTTCTCGTATTTGTAAATAAAGGACGGTTGCCACGTTTTAAGTGCAATGGAGATGGCTTTAGGCTGACTTAGGAACTGCCCAATGATCTCTAAGGGCGCATCGTTGTCATGCACTTTTTTACACCAAAAGCATACAAGCAAGACCTCGTTCAAACCTGATACACCTCTCCAGGTAGGTCCACCACAATCATTCAGCTCCAAAACTTCGGGTGGTGAGGCAAAATGCAAACAATATCCATACAAACACATTGGTGTGCAGTCATCCAATCTTCGTGTCTGATAAGGCCCATTCACATCTCAGCAACGTCTGCCACATTGCGTTTTTTTGAGCGTTTTTTTGTGGCGTATGTTTGGAGGGGCACCAATCATTCTAAATGGGCCTCCTTCTGCTCCAAAAAACGTGCCAAGGAAGCTCATGTACCTCGCCCACCCCTCGATTTTTTTTTATAACTCCACTTTCTGGGTTGTCCCTACTGAGATCCTCCTGTCTTCTGCCACCGCTCGGTCCTACCATGTTGCTTGTGAAGCCATCAAGAGGCTCCCTCCTGGCTTTTCCGGGTTCAGCCAGCGTGCCTCCTGATGACGTGGCACTAGGACACCCCCCTCCTTCCCTTTTCTGAATGAAGAACTAGACCTCCTGGTGGGGCTCCAGTTAGGTACCACAAGGTCCCATACAGCCAATCTGACAACCCCCCCCCCAAATGACCACAGTCTACTACACTTCAGTTATAAATGGATACAATGAGTGACCGGTACCAATCTCTCATTGTGTTGCTTCAGGAAAGGAAGAGGCTGGTAAATATGACATACGGTATTTACTGGATCCTTCCCCCACTCTCTATCCTGAAGGATCCTATTGTAGGCTTGCAGCTGCCGGCACGAAGGAGAGAAGGGAAGCCGGAGGCACTGCTGGAGTGGGGGCACACGGGGGGGGGGGGTCTGGGCAGCAGTGGGAAACGTATGGTGCACAGGGAGGGTGATCGGTGCTGCGGTGGGGACAATTACTGGAACTGATCCTTTGTATGGCTCTCACTGCAGCAGCTGAAAGCCGGAGGGAAAGGAGAAGCTAGCTTTCAGCTGCTGCAGAAAGAGCTATTTAGGAGATTGGTTCCAGTTATCCTCCCCATCACACCTCCCTGCCCATATCCAATTCACCTTGCTGCCTGGGCCCCCCTGCTAGCCTGGCCCCCCGTACAGGAGGACCGGTGGTGCCCCCTTATCCACATTCCTGCCTCCTGGGATATGTGGTGTGCATATCCCAAGAGGCACAGCGGGGAGGCATGGATAGGGAAGGGGGGAAGGCCCACACGTTCTAAAAAAAAAAAAGGTAAATAAACAAAACAAAGCAAAAGAAAAAAAAAAGGAAAGGTGGAATGGAGGGAAGTTTCCTCCGAGAGTGAAGAGTGAGGGCCCTCCGAGAGTGAAGGTCCACTTTAATGTGTATCTGAACCCAAGAACAAACAATTGATTGATTGCAAGGCAATAATAGGGGGTAGAGCCAGCCTGTACAGGACCCATTGGTTCAGCAGGGGGCCCAGAGGCAGAGAGAGAACTCTTTGGGTACATGCACAATAATTCCACAGGCCGTGGATCCCAACAATTAGATAAAAGTTCCCCAAGGTCCCATCAGTTCACAGCAGGGCCGGGGCCTGAGAGGGCACAATTTACTCAATTTAGTAGCAGGCGGGGTAATCCTCCGTAATCCATGCCTCCAGAAGTAATTCTTTAGGCCAAAAATGCAGATTTTAGCAAGTATCTGAAAAATGAAAAAAAGAAAAATTGCTCTAGGGTGTCTCTAGTTAAAGGGCACTTACACCGTGACCTTCATACTTGTTGCATAGGTTTGCTTATGCTTTTAACGGAAAAATGACCAGAATTCTGAAGGAGGCAACAGCGGAAAAGTACACAGCTGCTGCTGAATATACACAGGTGGGGATGGTATACATTAAGGGAACCCGGCATCGTCCCGAGAAATAATTTCTTTGTTTTTATGATGAATGGGAGGATGGATAACATTACTTTGGAGGGACGGGCGATTTGCCGTAATACGCTCCAGCTGCTACTAAGTGCTCCCATTTATTTTGGTGAAACATCTGCCTGTAGCTCGGTCTTCTCGCTCAGAAGCCGCAAAATAATACGATCGCTGTCATCACTGATTAATAAGGAAACAGACCTCTTCAAATATCTGCACCGTCCTCCTTCTTCTCTTGTTCAAGTCATTCTCTTCTGTCTTATTTTCATTCTGGAGAGAGATAAAAGGGAAAGAAAGTTACTCCATTGAACATCGATCTGCTTCAAAGGCTTGTCCTCAGGAGCGCTACTATCCAAAAGAATGAAATGTACAAAAGTAATGATTGTGATTGCTCTCCATTGACTATATAACAACCACCCATTTTAAAAAAAAAAATATCTCCGGGAATTTAGGAGAGTTCCCTCTGCCCCCTTGTACCCCAATCCTATCCATGACCCACCACTTTCATGACCCATTTCTTCTTTCTCTGTCTTATGGTTCATACTTTTCTATACATTTTGGTAATTTTTCAGTATGACAATGACTTGGAAGTTGGGTCACCCCACAGGAATTAAGAGGTCTCCACTTGTCCAGAGGTCCTTTTCTCCCCCTTGTACCCCATCCTATCCATGACTGACCATTTCCTTGACCCTTTTCTTCTTTCTTTGCCTTATGGATCATACTATTCTGTACATTTTGGCAATTTTTCAATATGATAATGACTTGGCGGTTGGCTTTCTCCAACAGAGTTGGGATGTAGATGACATGAATGACATGCATAGGTAGTCCAGGAATTTAGGAGGATTCCCCCTGCCCCCTTGTACCCCAATCCTATCCATGACCCACCACTTTCATGACCCATTTCTTATTTCTCTGTCTTATGGTTCATACTTTTCTATACATTTTGGTAATTTTTCAGTATGACAATGACTTGGAAGTTGGGTTACCCCTACAGGAATTAAGAGGTCTCCACTTGTCCAGAGGTCCTTTTCTCCCTCTTGTACCCTATCCCATCCATGACTGACCATTTCCTTGACCCCTTTCTTCTTTCTTTGCCTTATGGAACATACTATTCTGTACATTTTGGCAATTTTTTAATATGACAATGACTTGGCGGTTGGCTTTCTCCAACAGAGTTGGGATGTAGATGACATGAATGACATGCATAGGTAGTCCAGGAATTTAGGAGGATTCCCCCTGTCCCCTATCATATCCATGACCTACCATTTTTATCACTCGTTTCTTCTTTCTCTGTCTTATGGCTTGTACTCTTCTGTACATTTTGGTCATTTTTCTATATGACAATGACTTGGAAGATGGGTTATTCCAACAGAAATTAAGAGGTCTCCACTTGTCAAGAGGTCCTTTTCTCCCCCTTGTACCCCATCCTATCCATGACTGACCATTTCCTTGACCCTTTTCTTCTTTCTTTGCCTTATGGATCATACTATTCTGTACATTTTGGCAATTTTTCAATATGACAATGACTTGGCGGTTGGTTGTCTCCAACAGAGTTGGGATGTAGATGACATGAATGACATGCATAGGTAGTCCAGGAATTTAGGAGGATTCCCCCTGTCCCCTTGTACCCTATCCTATCCATGACCCACCATTTTTATCACTCGTTTCTTCTTTCTCTGTCTTATGGCTCGTACTCTTCTGTACATTTTGGTCATTTTTCTATATGACAATAACTTGGAAGATGGGTTACCCCAACAGGAATTAAGAGAGCTCCCCCTGCCCGAGGTCCTTTTTTCCCCTTATGTGCCCCTTCCTATCCATGACCCACAATTTTCTTGACCCTCCTCTTCTTATCTTGTCCTATGGCTCATGCTCGTGCATACTTTGGTAATGTTTCAGTCTGACAATGGCTTGGCAGTTGGGTTACCCTTCCAGGAATTGAATGGGCTCCCCCCGACCCAAGATCCTTTTTTCCCCCCTTGTACCCCATCTTATTCATGTTCCCCAATTTTTTAAATCCTTTTCTTCTTTATCTCATGGCTCATACTTGACTCATTCTTCTGTACATTTTTGTAATTTTTAACTATGGCAATGACTTGGCAGTTGGGTTACCCCAATAGAATTGGGATGTTGATATGGATGACATGCATAGGTGGTCCGGTCATGCACTGCGCTCATGTGCAGGCCGTGTGTGGTCCCCACACATATATCATTGAGGTCATCATATTTCCTTTTCACTGCATTTTTTTGTAGTAACTATATTGTAATTTTTACTAGAGATGTCTCTGGCCTGTAACTTTACCCTTGGCCAATGCCAAGTCCTTTACTATCATTGTATCCAACCATTGCTTTGTAACCTATGAAACCTGCTCACACTAGGTGCAGTGACTGCCATTTCCCTGCATCCGATCAAGCCAGTCATCGGAAGGGCACGCAGAAAATAATTGTGTTCTATGCGCCCTCTTCACACTGCAATGAAGCTGCAATATTGAGCAGTACTTGTATGCATTTTCTCCACATCAGATCAGAGCTTACCTGAAGGCTCTGTGTACTGTCTGTTTCTACAGTGCATGGAAATTAATGAAATGTGGGCAGAGGCTTGAGAGAGGGGCATTCACGGCCCTGAAACGCATAGCCACGCCTATAGTCTGATGCTCTTTCGGAACTGCCAGCGGACTTCTGGTCACGCTGTGCATTCCATGCTGGCTTCATTGACATCCGTACATCCACAGCCACTTCCTGACGTCACTCTGCATTACCTGGCCGCTTCCCGGGTGAGCTCTTTTATCTCATCCCATGTGAGTGTATATTGTCTTTTTAACCCTATATTTTAAATAAATCTACACCTCGGTGGTTGCACCCTCTGTCTTTATTATTTTTTTTTTCAGTTCCTGAACAAGGACATTCATGGTTGGATCACCAGGGATTATATTAATTAAAGTCACAGGTCAAAAATATTGAAAATGAGTTAATGACATTCACATGTTAAAGCTGATATGAGATCTTGATTGGGTTTAGGGTGTTTATTAAAATACTAAAACTTTCATTCCTGCCTCAAAAATGCTAGTTGCCTGGCAGTTATGATGATCCTTTGCCTTCAATACTTTCTAAATCACTGACCCACGGCAAATGTAGAGATGAGGAATTTTGACTTTTGCATGCTTCATACTTATTCCAGGCTAGTGATTGAGTTTAAACAGAGCCAATGGCCTAACTACAGCCATAGCAAAACTTGAAACTACTATGGGGTCCTGAAAAGCAAGGGCCCAAAATTACACAATGGTTTATGCCGGCAGCAGTAGCATTTTGCAGATACCCTTTCAATTTTGGCAGACCTTGCAACTACTATGGGGCCCTTAAGTACAGGGGCCCAAAATTGACTGGGTACACAATAGCTTATGCAGGCAGCAGCAGCATTTTGCAGCTACCCTTGCAATTTTGGCAGACCTTGCAATTACTATGGGACCCTGAAGTACACAGGGGCCCAAAACTGACTGGCTACACAATAGCTTATGCCAGCAGCAGTAGCATTTGGTAGATACCTTTGCAATTTTGGCAGAACTTGCAACAACTACGGGCCCCTGAAGCACTAGAGCTCAAAATTGACTGGCTACACAATAGGTTATGCCGGCAGCAGTAGCATTTGGCAGATATCCTTCCTTTTTTTGCAGAACTTGCCACTACTATGAGGCCCTGACGCGCAGGGGCCCAAAATTGACTAGGTACGCAATGGCTTATGCAGGCAGTAGTAGCATTTTGCAGATACCCTTGCAATTTTGTCAGATCTTGCAACTACTATGGGGCCCTGATATACAGGGGCCCAAAACTGATTGGCTGAAAATACCCTTGTCAGACCTTGCAACTGGTATAGGGTCCGGAAGCAAAGGGGCCCAAAACATGCTTGGCTACCTACTTGGCTATAGTGTAGGAACGTCTATACGATCAGTAGAGGAAATATTGAGACAAGTGGCCCCTAAATGGTTTTGCTCCGGGGCCCCATCACAGATAGTTTGGCCCTCAACGAACTTCTAGAAATTATACGAATTCGTTATTTGATAGAAAGCAAACGTCTGCGCAGTTTTATTTTCCATTCCACCCAAGGAACAAATTAATACATGCAGACAAATCAGATGAAGGTTGAATCTGAATTGAATTCTACTCGGGTGACGCCAAAATAATTGCCAGGCCTCTTCAGCCCACATGTGGGCCACATTACGACGGCACGTGCTGGCGTTGTACTTTAAGTGTTTTCAAGTCGAGTGTGAGACATTAATATATGAGCGAGCCAGACAAAGGAAGGGGGCAGGGGGCTTTCTGATCGTTGCACGCAGCTCCGTTCATGAGATAAGCGTTTCGTGATGGATTCCAACCCGACTCGGATTTTTTTGTTTAATTCCGAGGGGTGGGAGTGGAGACAAATTATGAATCTGGTAAATTTCTGGGACGTATAGAAAAAAAAAAGGCTTAAGTTTCTCAACTGGCTGCGTTCCGCAGCGACCTGAACAATTAACTCCAGAAGGTAATCTGAATTGGGTTTGATGCAGAGTAATTAGATGACATCATGTTGTCGGGGACATGGAGATCCTGTGTTTTGTTGCCATGGATTTTTGTGATGACATCCATATGAGAACTTTTGGACTTATCTCCTCTCATTAGCGCACTTTGTAAGATGAAAGGTTTGTCATTCCAGCTGATCGCCGCGGCGTCTGACCTTCGCTGGGAGTTGTGAAGAGGACGAGGGTGAAAAAGAATGGAGGAGACATTTGTTTAAAGTGAATTTCAAAAGGATGTTTCCTCCCGTGCCGGAGCGACTAATCTAGGATTTATTTATCTAAGTTTAAATGTTATTGTAATAAATCACAATATACGTGAGGCCTAATGAGATACTGAACAGCTGTCGAATATGATCCAGTTGGAGAAACCTTATATACGTCAGTTTATCCCTTGTGCTACAGAATAGAGACTGACCAAGATACTGAACTTACACCAGAAATGTCCTATAAAATCAACTCATTCTGGGTCAGTGGGAAAAATGGACCTTACATTGGTGGTCAGTAGGAAAAATGGCCCTTGTGTTGGGGTCTAGTGAAAAAAATGCCCTTTGCGTTGATGACCAGAGGGAAAAACGCCCCTTACATTGGTGGCCAGTGGAAAAAAATCCTCTTAAGTTGGTGGCCAGTGGAAAAAATGCCCCTTACATTGGTGGCCAGTGGGAAAATACCCCTTACATTGGTGGCCAGTGGAAGAATGCCCTTTATATTGGTGGCCAGTGGGAAAAAAGCTCCTTACATTGGTGGCCAGTGGAAGAAATGCCCCTTACATTGGTGGCCAGTGGAAGAACTGCCCCTTACATTGGTGGCCAGTGGAAGAACTGCCCCTTACATTGGTGGCAAGTGGAAGAAATGCCCCTTACATTGGTGGCCAGTGGAAGAAATGTCCCTTACATTGGTGGCCAGTGGAAAAAAATCCTCTTAAGTTGGTGGCCAGTGGAAAAAATGCCCCTTACATTGGTGGCCAGTGGGAAAATACCCCTTACATTGGTGGCCAGTGGAAGAATGCCCTTTATATTGGTGGCCAGTGGGAAAAAAGCTCCTTACATTGGTGGCCAGTGGAAGAAATGCCCCTTACATTGGTGGCCAGTGGAAGAACTGCCCCTTACATTGGTGGCCAGTGGAAGAACTGCCCCTTACATTGGTGGCAAGTGGAAGAAATGCCCCTTACATTGGTGGCCAGTGGAAGAAATGTCCCTTACATTGGTGGCCAGTGGGAAAAAAAGCTCCTTACATTGGTGGCCAAAGGGAAAAATACCCTTTACGTTGCTGGTTAGTGGGAAAATGCCCCCCTTACAGTGGTAAAAGAAAAATGGGAAGGATGAGAATGTCACATAGCTTTCTAGGTCAAGTATAGATGTATTAATCTCAAAACAGGTCACAAGATAAAAAAAGTCCTTACATACAGCTAAAAGGATCATTATTGTCATGCAGCTGGCTCTAAGAAGTAGCATAGGCCCTGGAAATTGGTCAGGCATCATCAAATAGGAGGTAAATTGGCTACAGCTCAAGGAATTCCTTACAACCTATGGAGGAACCCTTAGGGTTCCACAGAACCCTGGTTAATAATGGCTGTCCTATACACTGCTCAAAAAGCCTATAGTCTTACTGGAAAATCTTCTATAGATTTACCACCAGCAATGTTATGCAAAACTTGCCAAACTGGATACACACTATACAGCCAAAGCTTTGTAGACACCTGACCATCATGCCTACTATATGGCCAAATGTAGGTGGACACTCCTCTAACTTTTCTGTTTCAGCATGACTGTACCCTTGTATAGAAAGCCAGCTTCATAAAGACATGGTTTGACCAGTTAGGTGTTAAGAAACTTGAATGGTCTGCAGAGAGTCCTGACCACAACCTTGTATTTATGTGGACACTCCTGCAACTTTTCAGTTCCATAATCACTGTGCCCCTATGTACAAAGCCAGCTCCATAAAGACGTGGTTTGACCAGTTTGGTGTGGTGGAATTTTAGTGACTTGCAAAGCACCCTGGCCTTAACCCTGCATTTATGTGGACCCTCCTTCAACGTTCCTGTTCCAGCATGACCATGCCCATGTGTACATAGCCATCTCCATAAAGACATAGTTTGACCAGTCTGGTGTTGAGGAATCTGACTGGTCTTTAAAGGGTCCTGACCTCAACCCTATATTTATGTGGACACTCCTCCAACTTTCCTGTTGCAACATGACTATGCCCTTATCTGCAAAGTCAGCTCCATAAAGACGTAGTTTGACCAGTTTGTTGTGGAGGAACTTGACTGGCCTACAAAGAGCTCTGGCCTTAACCTCACTGAAGAACTTTGGGATAATATGGAACAAGATTTATAAGAAAGGTCTTCTCATCCAACAAGTACGTGATCTCACAACTGCTCCTTTAGTTGAACAACAAAGGAAGTTTTGGTGGAGCTCTAAATGGACAGACAGGTACCCAATAGAAGAAATCAAGCCTGAAATCCAAATTTTGGAGCACTCTGTCAACCAGGGTATGCTTTAGGGCCTCTGAAATAGTCCAAAAATTATGTAAGGATAAGAGTGACACAAATCTGGAGAGAGTCCGGTATAACTTTATTTTTCTGAATGAGCCTTCCCAGAAGAGTTTCGGCTGGGGCATGTCCATTATTTTGGAATGTGATGGTCAGGTGTCCACAAATGTGTGGCCATATAGTCTATACTAAATGGATAGCCTAAAGGAGATTACACATAGATTGTCCAATCAGACTGTGACATTTAGCACGTTTAGGCTGTTTTTATAGGCATGAACCAGTCAAAAGTAACAATCTTAGTGTAATAGTGGACACCAATGGAGCTGCAGATACAAAAAAAAACTGAAGAATCTTACTCTATATTTCTACCTTCTCTTTCTGGCTCATGTGGCATTGCCTTTAACAATGTAAATAACAGATTTCCTGTTGTAGTTACTGTACTCTATATTCTAAGTATATCTATTACAAAAGTTATTAGATTTCTCACCTTTGGCACTCTCTTTCTTGGTAATGTTAAGTTGAGGTAATTGTTCAATATCAAGTTTGACGGTTTTGAAGACAAGGCTTCCCCATTGTTCTCATTGACCTTGCGAGAAGAATCTGTGAACATACAAAGGCAAGAGTATAGCAGATGGAAGAATGGCAGAAAAGAATTAAAGCAGGACTCCAGAGTCAAAATAATACTCCCTAAGTCCACTTACCAACAATGAACACCATCCAATTAAATAATATATATCAAAATCTTATTCAAAATTGGGGACAGGGCCTGGACCAGCGTTTCTGGATGTACAGTTGGATATATGTCTCTATATTAAGGATTTATTTGGTCCATAAACCAGCAGTTCTGAATGAACAGTGGGATAAATCGCTCAACATTTAGGAAGTATCTGGTCTATAAACCAGAGTGTAGGCAGGTGCAGTCTATTTCCTCCACTGCAGGTGGCGCTCAACTCAGCAGCATTGCAGGGGGAGAGGAAGTCAAAAGAAACATGTTCCTCTATGGTTTCCTGGGTCACTGGGGAAGCAATACGGTTGAGTACTGCACTCCATGTGACTCTGGTGGTCATCTTGGGTCAGGCAGAGTCTATTTAAGAACCTGGTTTGGCATGCATTTTGCGAGTGGTTAGTGTAGGACATTTTATCCATCTGCCAGGAAAATGAATAGCAGTAAGGAAAGGTTCCAGACTTGTAGGGATGGCCTAAGGACACGCCATCCTTCTGGAATGCTCCCATTTGGGACAAACCAACCAGTCCGCTTTCCACCCTCTAGGAAAGATGTCGTCGGCATATCCAAGACCTGCTCCATTCTACATTGCCATTACAACCTGTAAGTGATCCCGGTCGGGTGCCTCCTGCCCAGCTGTTTGCAACATTGACTTCTCTTTAATACAAGTTCAGTTTCCTACAACCAGACTCTGTATATTTACTGCCGCCGCACCACACTGTACCTACCCACAAGTGGCTCAAGATGGACAGTTAGATAAATGGTTCTATATTTGGATGTATCTGGTCTATAAACCAGAGGCTCTGAATGGGCATTTGGACAAATGGTTCTATATTTAGGATGTATCTGGTCTATAAACCAGAGCAGTGGCGGCCCGTCAATTGGGGCGCCCGAGCGCCACCCCCTCTATCCACGGCCACCACCCCCATGCTCTATCCATGGCTGCTATTTTGACAGAACACGGCCACCCCCTATTGATGCGTCCGGCCCCTTTCAGGACGCCGGGCACATGAATTACAGCGGCGGGGGTGTTTTTTTGAAGCACCTGATTAGAGCCAAAGGCTCTAGTAGGCTTCAATATAGGAGGGGCTCGTGGCGCAGAGCATTGAAACACTGGTCCTCAATCCGGCCAATCAGAAGCAGGTCTGAGACCCATTTTCCGATTGGCCGAAAAGAGAAGAGTCCCAATTGGCCACCAAGGAGGGAGGAAACGGAAGCTGCCGTGATGACCATGAAGAGCAGGGGAAGGGAAAGCCGTTGCCGCCACCGCCAAGCAAGGGAAGCCACCAGTGAAGCCCGGGAGAAGCACTGCCCACCATACATGGGGAAAGTGCACCAGCCCCACCGACTGACCGACTGGGGGGGTGGTACTGTTTGACACCCCCCCCCCCAAAAAAAACCTACCACCGTTCACCACTGAACCAGAGGCACTGAATGGACAGTTGGACAAATAGCACTGTATTTAGGATGTATCTGGTCTATAAACCAGAGGCTCTGGATGGACAGTTAAATAAATTGTTCTAGCTTTAGGATGTATCTGGTCTATAAACCAGAGGCACTGAATGGACAGTTTGACAAAATGGATCTATATTTAGGATGTATCTGGGCTACAAAACACAAGTTTTGGAAGCACAGTTGATTACAAGGACATGAAGGAATGATTTGCATGGCTCTTCCTACTTTACATTAACAAAGAATTGTTTTTGGATTTGTAACAGCAACATGCAAATATCGTCTGATTTATTTTAGCAAAGCTCAACCTCAGCTGTGAAGAATAACTTAGTACAAAATAACCTTTCCTTGCTGGAGAACTCCGGTTATTCATAGTCAAGCAGAGCTACGTACCGACAGGCCTCAGCGGGGCTCCTCGGAATAATTCATAAAACTTGGAGAGGTACAAGACCATGCTAAGCTTATCGGGTTCTTCATTGGATGCCATCTCCTTGGCCGAAGTGATTGGAGAGATTCCAAATTCCTTCTCGGCGATATCAAAGGCCAGCTGGTTGTTCCTGACAGCGTCATCCTCGTTCAAAGAGTCAAAGTCGCTGTTGGGGGGGGGGGGGCACAGGGTCAGAAGAATGGCTCATCATTGAACATTTAGTACAAACAACATAATAAAATAATTGGACAGTGGGATTGATTTCATCATTCAGGTAGAGGATAGAAAAGAAGAAGAATATTTAGGACAATGTATATGATTTTTGAGTGGAACCCACAGATCATTTTGAAAACGACTGGCCTCCATGTGTGTTAGCCTCTTACCTGTAAAGTGACAGCATGTATCTAGATCCAATGCTCAAGATGGTCTCCCGGGGTCTTCTGAAGGGGCCCTCTCTAATGGATCTGGTATAGGTTCCCTTTGTTGGGTACAGCCTCCTATGTGGCTACCTCAGGACCAATAGTTAGGATGGAAGAAAGATCCCAACTGGGTGTTTTTTTGAAGCACCTAATTAGATCCAGAGGCTCTAATAGGCTTCAAAATAGGGTGGGCTTGTGGCGCAGAGCATTGCGCTACAAGCCCCCCCCCCCCAGGTGTCACAACAGCGAATGCATATTCGCTATTGAAACACTGATCCTCAATCTGGCCAATCAGAAGCAGGTCTGAGACCTGTTTTCTGATTGACCGAAAAGAGAAGAGTACCAATTGGTCGCTGAGGAGGAGGGAGGAAACAGAAGCCGCCGCCGAGCAGGGGAAGCCATCGGTGAAGCCCGGGAGAAGAGCTGCCCACCATAGATGGGGTAAGTGCTCCAGTCTCGACCGACTGGAAGGGGGGGGGGGTTGGGGGTTGTCATTACTGTTTGCTGTCCCCCCCCAAAAAAATTACCAACGGCTGCCACTGGTCAGTTGGTGGAATAATGCCACCATCAATGGTGTCAGTGGGAGGAATAGTGCCCCATCATTGGTGTCAGTGGGAGGAATAGTGCACAATCATTGGTTTCAGTGGAAGGAATAGTAACCCATCATTGGTGTCATTGGGAGGAATATTGCCCCATTAATGATGTCAGTGGGAGGAATAGTGCCCCAGCATTGGCATCAGTGAGAGGAATTGTGCCCCATCATTGGTGTCAGTGGGAGGAATAATGCCCTTCAATGGTATTAGTGAGAAAATTAGTGCCCCGTCATTACTGTCAGTGGGAGAAATAGTGCCCCAATCTTTGACAGAAAGAACAGTTCCTCGTATCAGTGCAAATAATGGTGCCCCAAGGGCCAGATAGGCAAGCAAAAGGCCACATCAGACCCCTGGGCCATAGTTTGGAGATCCCTGCTCTACATTAAGACAACCTCAAAGCCAATATACATTGTCTATAGTTGGCCAGCTAGCTTATTGGCTGTTGCCCTCCTCCTTTCAAATATAGAGGCACCAACCCTAAAAATACCAACCCTCTATGTTCCTCATAGACACAGTTACATAGAAAGGCTGGATCGGCGACACCAGTTTTTTTTGGATGTGTGCTTTCTCATTGAGCCTATTAATGCCCATTTATATAAACCCCTGTTTCATATGACACTCCAGGGCCAAGAAGGTTGCAAAGCATACGTACACAATGTGCTCAACTTACAGAAGTTCTGGGCGAAAATGGTGAATGATGGCGCACAGGGCCAAGCCGTTTCTCCAGGAGCTGGTCAGGTTTGTGACATTGACATTCCGGTAGCCCTCCGTCTGCTTCTGACACCAGGTCAAAAGTCTGTTGGGTCTAACGTCGGACTCTGATGAGACAAGGAGAGAAGGCCATTGGCTGAGTCTCAGGAAAAGCACAGCATCAGAGTAAAGCTTGAAGGTGGCCCAGGCTCTTGCTTACCATGCCGGCTTAGATTGACCGACCTCCTGATGGAACTCACTCTCTCTAAAGGACAGCCCTGCAGTTCATTGGTGATGTAGAGATGTCTCACCTGCAGTCAAACATAAGCCACATATAAAGTTACATTTGCTGATCTCCAACTAATTAAGAGCAACATTATATACAAATAATGCAAACAATATTGCTAACTCACCCTCTGTCAAATCAAACATCTTCTCCATACACAACTCATACATCATCCACATGGCCCTTGGCAAATTGACTTTACCATTGGCCTATTCCAACATATGTTCAAGTCTGGACATCTGACCACTACATTTATATCTATTTGTCAGCCATCACATTCCAAAACCATGAATATTATTATGGAGGTGGACCTTTTGTGGCTATTGGGAAGCTACTCGAGTTCTTCCACACCAAAATGGGTTTACCATATGGTGCACAGGTGGACAACCATACTGGAACAGCAAAGGGCCTTCCGAAAAGTATTACCACAAAGTTAGAAGTGCACAATTGTCAAAAACATCTTTGGATGTTGTAGTATTTAAAGTACCCTTCACTGGAAACACCTAAACTCAATAATTTTAAGGAATGTTCACATACAGTTGACCACATAGCGATGGTCAGGTGTCCATAGACTTTGGCCACATACTCTTGAGGAACCCATTGATGAAATATCCCCAACCCAGTTCGCAGATAGGCACAGCTACAGTTGCCATTACAGTACCAAATGACAGTGTACTCCATCCAAACTAAGAAAAAGTTTGGCAACACAGTAGATACACTATAATACAATAACATACACAATTGGCAAACCTTTCTCAACCTTTTTACCCTAGAGGAATGTGTGAAATAATTTTAGGTCTTGGGCAACCCATGTTAAAACCAATTCACTGGCGGCCAGTAGGAATAATGGTTCTTACATTGGCGGTCAGTGGAAAAAATGCTCTTTACCTTGGTGGTCAGAGGGAAGAATGCGTCTTACATTAGGGGTCAATGGGAAAATGCCCTTTACATTGGTTAGTGGAAGAATGAACCTCCTCCCCCCCACGTTGGTGGTCAATGGGAAGAATGCTCCTTATATTGGTGATCAATGGAAAGAATGCCCCTTATAATGGTGGTCAGTAGAAGAAAAATGCCTTCCATTGGTAGTCAGTGGTTAGAATGCTCTTTACATGGTTGTGAGTAGCAAAATGTCCCTAATATTGGTGTTCATTAGCAAGAATTCCCCTCATATTGGAGGTCAGTAGGAAGAATGCCCCTTACATTGGTGGTCGGTGGGAAATAAGCTCCTTACATTGGTAATTGGTGGGAAGCATGCTCATTGCATTAGCGGTCTGTGGGAAGAATGCTCCTTACATTGGGGGTCAGGGGGAAGAATGTTCTTTACATTGGTGATCAGTGAAAAATTCCCCTTACAATGGTGGTTAGTGGGAAAATGCTCTTTACATTGGTGGTCAGTGGGAAGAATGTCCCTTACATTGGTGATGAGTGGGAAGAATGTCCCTTACATTGGTGATCAGTGAGAAGAATGCTCCTTACATTGGTGGTCAGTGAGAAGAATGATCCTTACATTGGTGGTCAGTGGGAAGAATGCTCCTTACATTGGTGGTCAGTGAGAAGAATGTTCCTTACATTAGTGGTCAGTGGGAAGAGTGTTCCTTACCGTGGTGGTCAGTGGGAAGAATGCCCCTTACAATTGTGGTCAGTGGGAAAATGCTCTTTACATTGGTGGTCAGTGGGAAAAATGTTCCTTACATTGGTGGTCAGTGGGAAGAATGCCCCTTACAATGGTGGTCAGTGGGAAGAATGTTCCTTACATTGGTGGTCAGTAGGAAGAATGCTCCTTACCGTGGTGGTCAGTGGGAAGAATGCTCCTTACACTGGTGATCAGTGGAAATAATGCCCCTTACATTGGTGATCAGTGAGAAGAATGTTCCTTACATTGGTGATTAGTGAGAAGAATGTTCCTTACATTGGTGGTCAGTGGGAAGAATGTTCCTTACCGTGGTGGTCAGTGGAAGAATGCTCCTTACATTGGTGGTCAGTGGGAAGAATGCTCCTTACATTGGTGGTCAGTGGGAAGAATGTTTCTTACCGTGGTGGTCAGGATTCCACAGTTACAGACATTTACAAAGATCATTGGCATCCTGTAGCTGGCTCTGCCAAGTGGCAGCGGCCCTGGAATTATGCAGGCACAATCAAATGGCAGCTTAAGGAACCCCTAGGAACCTCTGGAGGAACCCTATGGTTCCACGGATGGTTGTTTGAGAAGGGCTGCAATAGGCCATGAAATATATTGAGTTTGAATGGTTGTGCACACGCACCTGATGCCCCCGGACACAGCTGGAGTTGAGGTTGGGGTAGCGGCTCGCCGGGTCGATCGTGTACTGGTCAAAGTTTTTGTTAATGTTCTCCGGCGTCGTCTGAGGTAGCAAACGGTAAATACTCTCTCTGAAAAGAGGAAAGAACATAATCAGATGTCTACAAACTCCTCGGAGAATCATCACTCTTTAGATATTTCCTTCACTTTGGAACCGCTTGCCAAAACTGCCATGTGGCGCCGCGGCCAGGGGAAACCGTAATTTCATCTAAATCAGTGTGATTTGCAGGGTAAATATGTAGCACACCATACATTACATGATGTCATCTCATTGTGCGCTCGCGGAACATTCCCCAAGGTATAATCTTCTCCCCCCGGAGATGTAACCACTCACCATAAATTATCTACAAGCTGCTTTTTTTTTTTTTCAGTTTTCACATTTTTGACAGATGATTTTTTAAAACTCGGCGACCACAGACAAGTGAGTCAGAAATGAATCAAGGACACGTCTTTACCGTTCGAGGAGAAACGATGATCTCACGTGAGCACGTCATGCCTTAGATTGAATCCAGCTAGGAAGACTGTTCCACATTAAAGTCAAACTTTTCATTTTTGTCTCAGAGTTTTGGTTTGCTGACCACAATGTGTAATTGTGTAGTCGCACTGAGCATAATTATTTTTATATAAAGCATATTGGGATTCCTTATTACCATCCCAGCTGTCCTTGATTTAGATGGGCACTCTGCACAGCTAGAGGTCTAGGAACATCCATGTTCCTTAAAACTAACGTCAGATTCTTCTCTGAAAAAGCCGTCATCTATTGAAGTAGAGCTGGCATCTGATATACCCTATATTAGCAAAAGTATTGGGACACCTGCCTTTACACAAACATGAACTTTAATGGCATCCCAGTCAATAGGGTTCAATATTGAGTTGGCCCACCCTTTGCAGCTATAACAGCTTCAACTCTTCTGGGAAGGCTGTCCACAAGGTTTAGGAGTGTGTCTATGGGAATGTTTGACCATTCTTCCAGAAGAGCATTTGTAAGGCAGGCACTGATGTTGGGCGAGAGATCTAATTGATCCCAAAGGTGTTCTATCTGGTTGAGGTCAGGACTCTGTGAAGGCCAGTCATGTTCCTCCACCCCAAACTCGCTCATCCAGGTCTTTATGAACCTTGATTTGTGCACTGGTGAGCCGCATTTTGGAACAAAAAGGGGCCATCCCCGAACTATTCCTACAAAATGTGTTGGTATGCTGACGCCTTAAGAGTTCCCTTCACTGGGACTAAGGGGCCAAGCCCAACCCCTGAAAAACAACCCCACACCATAATCCCCCCTCCACCAAATGATTTGGACCAGTGCACAAAGCAAGTTCCATAAAGACACGGATGAACGAGTTTGGGGTGGAGGAACGTGCCTGGCCTGCACACAGTCCTGGCCCCTCAACCGATAGAATACCTTTGGGATGAATTAGAGTGGAGACTGCTAGCCAGGCTTTCTCGCCCAACATCAGTGCCTGACCTCACAAACGCACTTCTGGAAGTATGGTCAAACATTCCCATAGACACACTCCTAAACCTTGTGGACAGCCTTCCCAGAAGAGTTGAAGCTGGTATTGCTGCAAAGGGTGGGCAAAACCAATATTGAACCCCTCCTCCAGATCCTGCACTTCTCCATGCCGCCGCAGAGAGGCTAGTCTCTACCCTTCCCCTGTCTCAGAACTCCTCCTACAGATTCTGAGCATCCCTGTGCAGCAGCAGCACGCACCCCCTCATCTCTGCCTCCCCTGGTCTCAGCATTCAGCAGACTCTGGCAGCTGACTCCAGCCTCCCTCTGGTCCTCCTCCAGACCTTGTACTTTCTGCTTCCCAGTTCTGCCCACAGCAGCATCACAAGGATGGTGGGGTGGGGGGGCTCTTGACATCTAATATGGGGGGGGGGGGGGGGTTGGGTGCTCTGGGCATCTAGTCTTACAGATACAACTGGCCTTTTAAGGGCAACCATAATGATGCTGCTTACAAATTTTTCCGCATTTTTGAATTTACGAATTTTCGAAAAAAAAAAAAAAATAACGAATAAAACGAAAACAAACACATTTTTCAGCAGTGCACACGTCTATTAGTAGACACATATTTGGGACCCAGAATTTTGGAGGTTCAGAGTAACATTCGAATTTTCGAATTTTTTGAAATTCCCATGGGTAAACCTGAATAGAATGGATAGATGTCATGGATAAACCCTAAACACGTTACTCCCCTCTCTGTATTTAGGACATCCTGACAAGTATTTCATCCCATACCGATTTTCTAATTAAAGACATAAATACGCTTATTTTTAGAATTTGTTGCTAATTTTAGCAGAAATTAGTTTTCCATTGTTGCAGTTCATTCCCGTCTTGTTGTGTGGAGTCACATTGAGTTGAGAACCTCCACCCAGCGAACAGCTGCGTCTGCTCTGCCCTACGCTTCCCCTCCCATACACTGCTAATTATTTTCTGATTGTCTCAATAGTGATGATTTGTATCCAGATCCATAGAAGAGCCGTGAGTCAGTGACCTGTCTGGAAGTTTTCGTAAAGAAATAATATTTTGTGACTCTTGCAAAGTTTCTTACCCGGAAATCCCGCCAGTAACCATCGAACACTATTAGGCTATTTTATTTCCAGGTGGAATAATGTTCATTCATACAAAAGAATGAATCAGGAAAATACTGCACTATGGTCAGTAGATGGCGCTGATAATCACAGTAAATAAGTATTTATTTTCTATAATCCTTGGCTCCATCTAGTGGTTATACAGTGCCTTGAAAAAGTATTCATACCTCCTTGAAAGTTTCCACATTTTGTCATGTTACAACTAAAAATGTAAATGTATTTTATTGGGATTTTATGTGATGGACCAACACAAAGTGGCTCATAATTGTGAAGTGGAAGGAAAATGATAAATGGTTTTCAAAATATTTTACAAATAAATATGTGAAATGTGTGTGGGGTACATTTGTATGGCGCCCCCCGGAGTCAATACTTTGTAGAACCGCCTTTCGCTGCATTTACAGCTGCAGGTCTTTTTGGGGATGTCTCTACCAGCTTTGCACATCTAGAGAGGGACATTTTTGCCCATTCTTCTTTTCAAAATATCTCAAGCTCTGTCAGATTGGATGGAGAACGTCTGGGAACAGCAATTTACAAATCTTGACACAGATTCTCAATGGGATTAGGTTGTGTAGGCGTCTGAGCCAAAATAGTCCAGTTTGAGTTGCCTACAATCGCTCAGTTTCCCCGGAAAACGAATGAACGTGTGACCGTCTTTCTGCTAAGGAGCGCAGTGTAGCCATCTTTAGGTCTGTGATATATGACCATATGGTGATCTATAAAAAGCTTGACTATTTTTATCCCGGGGGGTCAATTGGAGATAAGTGTCACATGGCAAAACAGAGTAAGCTGGAAGTTTCCAAAAGCAGATGGAAGACAAAGCAAAAGCTTTTGGTAGTTGTATAAGTTGGGTGACTACACAGAACCGGTGTTGTGTCCCAGCATCTGGGGATCATGGCAGAGCACAGCGGGGCAGAGACCATGACGGTTTGTTGGCTTCATCCTTCTATGGGACAGTCATGGCCATAGCTGTTCTTTCTTCTGGAAAACTGGGAGAAATCCTACCTTTCAGCCAGGACCTCGAGAGGCGGTGTCCGCTGAGCCCAGCTCTTCACCATCCAGGCCGTGTCGAAGGCCGCCAGAAATCCTCGGGCACAGCCGGTCCCCATTGGCCAGAAAGGCTGCAAGACAGACAGGTTATGTTTCTTCGGCTTGAAACCTGAGAAGTCACACTAGAAATAAAACAGGCAATGCAGCAACACACAACTAAAAACCGGGGAGGTCTTTCAACATTTCTGGAGGTCCAGTTTATGTCTAAATCCCCAGTCTCTCTAATGTGACAGCTTCTGCAACAACAGAGCAATCCCTCCAACATAGCACTCTCTTTAATGTGACACGCTTCTTATGAACATAGCAGTCTATGGAATAACATGGCAGTCTCTCCAAAACAGAACCCTCTCTGATGTGACATCCTTCATAATACCAGAGCAATCCCTCAAACATTGCACTCTCTATGTGTGACAGTATCTGTAATAACATGGCTGTCTCTCTGATGTGACTGCCTCTGTAATAACATGGCAGTATCCTTAACAACATAGCACTCTCTCTAATGTGATAGTCTCTGTAACAGCATGGTAGTCTCTATGATGTGACAGTCTCTGTAATAACATGTCAGTCTCTCCAAAATAGCACCTTCTCTGATGTGTCAGCCTCTGTAATGACAGAGCAAGCCCTCCAACCTAGAACTCTCTATGTGTGACAACTTTCATAATAACATAGCACTCTCTCTGATGTGACAACCTTCATAATAACATAGCACTCTCTATGTGTGACCACTTTCACAATAACATAGCACTCTCTCTAATGTAACAACCTTCATAATAACATAGCACTCTCTCTAATGTGACAACCTTCATAATAACATAGCACTCTCTATGTGTAACCACTTTCATAATAACATAGCACTCTCTCTAATGTAACAACCTTCATAATAACATAGCACTCTCTCTAATGTGACAACCTTCATAATAACATAGCACTCTGTCTGATGTGATAACCTTCATAATAACATTGCACCTTCTCTAATGTGACAGCCCCCATGATAACATGGCAGTCTCTCCAACATTGCACTCTCTAATGTGACAGCCCCCATAATAACATGGCAGTCTCTCCCACGCAGCACCCTTTCTAATGTGATAGCCTGCGTAATGATATGGTGGTCTTTCCAACATAGCACTCTCTCGGATGTGACAGTCTTCTTTGATAATAGGAGGGCCTTTATTATGTGACAGTCTTTGTAATATTATGGCAATCTCTCCAACATAGCAATTTTTATAGTGTGACAGCCTCTGGAATAATATAGCAGTCTCTCTAATGTGACAGTCTCTGTAATGACATGACAGCCTCTCTACCTTGGCAAAGTTTGCTGTCACTACCCCCTGGTTATGAGTCAGGTGCCAACTGAGTTTTAATACACCACCCGACCCTACCCTTCTTTAAATTCCCAGATGAAGGGGAGACGTTTGAACACCCGAAATGCGTTGATTTTTGGAATACACTTGGGCTGGACTTTATTATTACAGTGTGGTGGTTCAATCCCAGTCCTACTCATTTCAGTCACAGCCCAAGGTGACCATGGAACCCCTTTGGAGCAGAACCTGCCAACCCACTGTCCAGATATTATACCCTGATACCATCTCAAGTAATAGATTGGTATTTTAAGTAGGAGTTTCTATTTCTTCACACGTAAAGGCATCACTATCCCAATTAATAATATCCAATTCTTCAACCTATCCAAGTTGGATTATAGGGACACCCCATTTAAATAATTATTTAAATACAGCACATATACTATTTATATTGAAGTCCTTGATAAGTATCAGCAGTCATATCCATATATGTGATAAAATTTTCATTAGGAGGGATTTATCTGCTGGTAAATGTAAATGTATCACGTGTTTCGAGGCTCAAGGTCTTCTTCAGGCACAGTGACCCACCATGTCTATAGAAGCAGACCTTGATCTGTTTGTGTGCACATGTCTACATTTCCAACACATAAAAGCATATTTCTCTTCTCGTGAAAGGCCAGAAACTCCATAAAACGTAAACCTTCTTCCAAAAAGTGCATTCAAAAAGAGAGAAGAAGGTAAAAGTTTTCAGCCATAGCTTTACAACTTAGATGATGATGAGACAATAACCTCACCCACAATAAAACCCACATACACTGGACCATTGAGTGGACACCATGCTTCATAAGTGAACCTACCTCAAGTAAACTGTCTCCGACAAGGGCCACCAGGAGATGGTGTCCGTGCCGTTCTCTGACCAGGGCGGCGTTTTCCGAGGCGTACATCGAGGTAAAGTCGAACATGGCTACGTCCGGCTGCTCGTAATGGTTGATGGCGAAGTCCAAAGACGGCAGCTGGTAGTTTGTGGCGAAGTCTGCGGCTTCCCGGGCGTAGGACTGCAGGCTGTCCTGATCCACATTTTGGGCACAAAGCAACGCCTCGGCATCAGCATAATCCTGTAGAACATACAAAGAAAATCCTATGTTGTGATACTGAGCCTCCATGATTGAAAGAAATAAGTGCAATGAATGAAAGTGGTGGGCCAGTGACAGTCAGGCTATGGAGGAAAAAACTAGATGATAATGGACATCCTCCAGCCAGAAAATGAGCCAGGTTATTATTAGGAAGATCTCAGAACATATAAAAATTAATTATAAATGACAAATTAATTACACATGATTATTATTACTATTATTATTAATTTATGAAGTAATAAATAATACATGTAAATAAAAATGATAATTTATATTATTTATAAATATACATATAACTTATAACCATAAATATAAAAATAAAATATAATTATTCATTCATTATTATTAATTATAGCTACAGTTGTTGAAAATAAATTATATGAATTTATTTATGTATTAATTCATGTATTTATTATTATTATTTTTTATTTTATTTTTTTGCAATAAAAGTTTTATTGAGTCAGAAAAAAAAAATCAGGTACATCCTATTATACAGCCATAACTGAATATAGTCATCAAGGATGTATAAACCACCATCTTAGGTCAGCTATACAGCGATCAATATATAACACGTATATTAAAGATCAGAAACATCTTGTGGGTGTCTTGTCGTAATCATGTATTTATTAATATTAATTATTGAATATAACTACAGTTGTTATTATAATTAATGTACAGTTCATTTTTAATTTATAATTAATCTGTAATATATTTTCTGAGTTTATTTATATGTAGTAATCCATATATATATTTTTTTTATATAATATTTTAATATTGTTTAACGCATTTATTATATTGAGTTTTAGATGTCTGCAGCCCTGAAGAAGTGGGACTTTCATAAGTTCCGAAACGTGTTGGCTTTTCCGCACCCATTTTAAATAAAAAATAACTCTGGACTTTTAATCATAGAGGGTTGCTTCTGTTCCTTATCCTACATCAACTTCTTCCTAAGAACCATCTATGGAAGTCCTGAGACAAATAGAGCCACCGGTTGACACGGATACACCCTTTAAATATTCCCCTATAATCCAACGTCCCTCGCCACTAATGTGTGTTTTATGTAAGGGCCTGTGAGGTGAATTAAATTCTGAATCAGAGTCAATGAATGAGCAAAATCCACCTACGTTCAGGATGACCCCCTTGTCCAGCAGACTCTGCTTTTTTGCAGTCATCACGAAATAATGTGTGCTGTCCTTGTAATACACAATGTTCTCGAGGTCGATCCCTGGAAGCAGAAAAGAGATAAAAAAAAAAAGTTTATTGTCCAGGAAAAGCCGCCAGTGTTGTCTTCTGCAGCTGCGATTCTTGGAAAAGCGCCCTCTGTGTTTATTTCAATGAGAGATTACAAGAAGTATATGACTACACACTGCCCACAGACCCTGAGCTACAATAACATTGGATCTATTGTCAGAGGTTTTTTTTTTGTAATCTTGAATACAGTAAGGGATGAATAAGGGATGATTGATTTTGCCCACTAAGGCCCCGTGCACATCTGAGCATTTCACAAACGCGCGCAAAATTTTGCAATTTTGTGTGCATTTATGAAACTCATGAAAACCACACATCGCGTTTGTGGTGCCAGTCATCGTCACCCCCAAATGCAGCAAGCAGATGCATGTTTTTCCGCATAATATATGAAAAAAGAAACACATTTTATTTAATTTCTTAATTTTTCAAAAAATTGTGACAATAGATTGCAACTTCAAAAAAACTCACCATGCCTCTTACTAAATACCTTGGACTGTCACATTCCAAAAAAGGGTAATTTGGAGGGTATTTGTACTGTCCTGGCATTTTAAGGCCTTAAGAAATGAGGGAGGCCATCAGTATGTCAGGATCAGGATCAATTTTCGAATATATATATATATATATATATACACACATACCATAGTTTGTAGATGTTATAACTTTCATACAAACCAATATACACTTATTGGGATTTTGTTTACCAAAGACATGTAGCAGAATTCACCTTGGCCTAAATTTATTTTTATTTAATTTCATTATTATTATTAAATTTATTTTTATTTTTTTTTATTTTACTGGATATGTTTTATAACAGAAAGTAGAAAATATTTTTTTTTTATTTCAAAATTTTGGTCTTTTTTCCTTTATATACCCTGTTTCCCCGAAAATAAGACCTAGCGTGATTGTCAGTGATGGCTGCAATATAAGCCCTACCCCCCAAATAAGCGCTACCCTGTTTCCCCGAAAATAAGCCCTACCCTGAAAATAAGACCTACAAGGACTTTAACTAGGGCTTATTTGGGGGGTAGGGCTGATATTGCAGCCATCACCGACAATCATGCTAGGTCTTATTTTCAGGGAAACAGGGTAGCAAAAAAATAAAATGAACACTGGTGATCAAATACAACAGAAAGCTCTACTTGTGTGAAAAAAAATGATATACATTTTTTTTGGGTATAGTGTTGCATGACCGCGCAATATCCAATTAAAGTAGCGCAGTGCTGCATAGCAAAAAAATGGCCTGGTCATGAAGGAGGTAAAATCTCCCGGAGGGTAGGTGGTTAAATTGGTGGAGCTTCTATGAGATTTTAATGTTGGGGTTTCGATTTGCTTTAAGACGCACACACATGGCCGTGGTATTTATTCAACAGCTGCATTGAAAGTTCCTTTGTCAGGTAGGATCTATTTATGTCAGGCTGATTTCCTCCTGAACTATTCGTCACCCCTGAAAACAAAGCGAATGACCTGGAGCCGGCGTTCTCATGTCATGTGCCGTAGTTTACCGACGGCTCGGAGAATCAGGACCAACCTGTTTCTTCCTTCAAGTCCTGGAAGAATTTCTGATTGAAGATGAAGGCCACGCCGCTGATCTCCTCCACCTTGGCCTCCGCCGTCGTGTTTCTGTTGACAAAGTTGGCTGTGATGGCGATGGCCAGTTTTCCCCGGAATTCTTTCCTTCGAAATCCTGCGGGAAAAAGGAGTGTGAATGTTTAAAGGGATCAACTGTATATTGAATCACATCAATACTTTTGGTTTTTGTTTTGGATAAGGTGGGGAAGGAGAAAACTTTTGCAAGGTCACACTCACCTCTTCTTTGTTTCCGAGCTGGGTCTCTACGTTGACAAATGGCCAACTCTCTTGCTTGGTGCCAACTTTACATGGCAAACCGATATGCAGCTCGGTACTCAAGCAACGAGTGGATACACAGAAGTCAAGACCCCTGCTGCAGTATGTTCTGTGTCCCCAGGGACCTCTGTGACCCCTATGCACTCCTGTGACCTCAGTGCACTTCTATGTCTCCAGTGACCTCTGTGCTCCGGTGACTCCAGTGTCCTATGCAAGCTCCTGTGTCTCCAGTAATGCCAGTGACCTCTATGCACGCCTGTGACCCCAGTGTCCTATGTAAGCTCTTCTGTCTCCAGCTACCCCAGTGATCTCTGTGAGTTCCTTTGTCTCCAGTGATCCCAGTGACCTCTGTGCTCTCCTGTATCTCCAGTGGTCCCAGTGTCCTATGTAGGCTCCTGTGTCTCCAATAACACCAGTGTCTGGTGTAAGCTCCTGTGTCTCCAGTGATCCCAGTGACCTCTGTGCTCTCCTGTATCTCCAGTGGTCCCAGTGTCCTATGTAGGCTCCTGTGTCTCCAGTGACCCCAGTGACCTCTGTAAGCTCCTGTGTGCCTAGTGACCTCTTTGTGCTCCTGTATCTCCAGTGGTCCCAGTGCCCTATGTAGGCTCCTGTGTCTCTAATGACACCAGTGTCCGGTGTAAGATCCTGTGTCTCCAGTGACCTCTGTGAGCTTCTGTGTGTGACCCCAGTGTCCTAATTAAGCTCCTTTGTATACAATGGCCTATGTTACCAGTGACCCAAGTGACCTCAGTTCGTTCTTTTGTCTATAGTGACCCCAATGTCATCTGTGCACTCCTGTGTCTCCAGTGACCTATGTGACCCCTGTGCACTCCAATGGCCCCAGTGTCCTTTGTGCGCCCCCTGTGTCCACAGTGACCCCAGTGTCCTATGTAAGCTCCTGTGCCTCCAGTGACCACAGTGAACTCTGTGAGCTCCTGTGCCTGATTGGCTGAAACAACAGGCGCTGTGATTGGATGCCTGATAGAGAGGACCAGAGACATCGAGGAGCGTGGACGTGGAGGACGCCACCATGACCCGCTGCGAGACAGGTGAGTCCCGACTCCCGGGCGATGCACACTGGCAGCAATTGATGGGGCACAGTAGTGGCAATTGATGGGACATACTTGCAACAATTGATGGGCACACTGGCAGCAATTGATAGGCACACTGGCAGCAATTGATGGGCACACTGGCAGCAATTGATGGGTACAGTGGCTGCGTTTGATGGCACAGTGGCTGCGTTTGATGGCACAGTGGCTGCGCTTGATGGGCACAGTGGCTGCGTTTGATGGCACAGTGGCTGCGCTTGATGGGCACAGTGATTGTGTTTGATGGGCACACCTGCTGCGTTTGATGGGCACAGTGGCTGCAATTGATAGGGGTTTTTTTCAGTTTGTTTGCGCCCCCCAAAAAATTTTGAGCACTGGGATTGGACCCTGCCTATTCCAACATGACTGCGCACCAGTGCACAAAGCAAGGACCATAAAGACATGGATGAGCCAGTTTGGGGTGGAGGAACTTGACTGGCCTGCACAGAGTCCTGACCTCAACCCGATAGAACACCTTTGGGGTGAATTAGAGTGGAGACTGCGAGACGGCCTTCTCATCCAACATCAGTGCCTGACCTCACAAATGCGCTTCTGGAAGAACTATCAAACCTTCCCATAGACACACTCCTAAACCTTGTGGACGGCCTTCCCAGAAGAGTTGAAGCTGTTATAGCTGCAAAGGGTGGACCAACTCAATATTGAACCCTACGGACTAAGACTGGGATGACATTAAAGTTCATGTGGGAGTAAAGGCAGGTGTCCCAATACTTTTGGTCATATAGTAAATATTTTACATGATCTTTATGAAAGATCACATACACTGTAAAGCTAAAGAAAGCCTTTAAAACACTAAAGACGCCAGTTAAATGCCATTAAAAGGAAATCTCAAATGTGACAAATTGTACGGCTTCTCTTTGTAGGAAGTTCGGTGTTTTATGGGATCCTGGGCTGGATTCAGCTTTATACCGCCAGCTGATGTTTGATCGGCGCCGTCATCCAGAGAGGTGGCTGGATACACCCGTGTGTTCTACCACCCAGGAAACACCTTAGTAAATAACAACCTTCACCTCCGGAGGAACGGCTGACAACACCGACACACCGCAGAGTCAGAGGACTGATAGAGAGGACATTGCAAGGAGACTTAAAGGGTAACTCCACTTTCATGGGAAAAAAAAATAGCAAACAAATAAAATAAAAAAAAGAATCTAGCATATACAATTTCTACACAAGTCACATTGTATGCGAATGCTATTGAAAAATGACCTTTCCTTTTCAATGTGTGGTGCTGTAATTCTTGGTAAAATGCAGATAGTATACAGAGCACCATAGCCCCCCCCCCCCCCCCCCGAAATATCATTTCCTGCCTGTGTGATTGGCTCACTGATTTTCCCAGAAGTCTGCACTGAGATACAAGTCAGATTTTGGGCATCCCCTGCAACAACAAAATCAAATTTTTGGTGAGATACTCCCAAAGGGAAATCACGTCTAAAGGGATGCAAACCCTGACACTTTCTTCATTAGAGCCCTGCAGGTGCAGCAGCTGACTGATAATTATAAAGTCACTCCTATTCACATTCACTTTGCACATGAACACAGACAAACAAACAGATATTTCTTCAGAATAACAAAAGGTAGGAATCTGCAACAAAGTTTGTTAAAATCCCTGCAATGTGCATAGATCACCCAGAGGGGAGGGGGTTTTCTTTTAACAAAAGTGGAGTTACTTTTTAACTGCTTGGGGACCGCCCCATAGCAGATACACTGCTACAGGGCGCCCCCTCCTTGTGCAGAATCACCTATATATACATGACTCTGCACTTCCGGGTAGAGGGTGCACACGCACGCCACCGGAGGGCTGCATCTGCTGTGATCAGCCCGCCCCGGGGAGCATATGCACTCTCTAGCCAGAAGTGCAGAACCACATATATATATATAGAGGTGATTCTGCACAGTAAGGGAGCGCCCTGTAGCAGTATATCTGCTATGGGGCAGAAGCTGATCTGCAGGTGCCAGGCACTGGATGTCTGCCAGCACCCACCGATCATCAGGCAGAGACAGAGAACTGAGCACTAGCTATGTATACAAGGCAGATCTCTGTTCTGACAAGGGGGGAAGGGATGAATTTTGTGTCCCTGCAAAGCAGGTAATAAAACTTCCCCGAGTAAAAGCAGCACACATAATACAGTAAAACACTGGCTAGGCACACATTTAACTTTTTGATTGCCCCTGTTTAACCCCTTCCCAGCCATTCGTGTCATTAGTACAGTGACAGTGCATATTTTTTAAGCACTGATCACAGTATTAGTGTCACTGGTTCCCACAAAGTGTCAAAAGTGTCAGTTAGCGTCCGGCTGTTCGCCGCAATATCGCAGTCCCGCTATAAGTTGCTAATCGCCGCCATTACTAGTATAAAAAAAAATGTAATTTAAAAAAATTCCAGGATATATCCCATCGTTTGTAGACACGATAACTTTTGCGCAAACCAATCAATATACGCTTATTGGGATTTTTTTTTTTACCAAAAACATGTAGCAGAATACATATTGGCCTAAATTTATGAAGAAATTTGATTTTTTTACATTTTTTTTATTGGACATGTTTTATAGCAGAAAGTAACAAATATATATATATATCCATTTCTATAGATATATCTATATATATCTATCTATATATGTATATCTATATCTAAAAAAAATATATATATATCTATATATATCTAAATATAGATATATATCGATATAGATATATATCTATATATATCTATATAGATATATATAGATATATATCTATATATATCTATATATAGATATATATAAATTTTAATTGTAGCACAAAAATAAAAACCGCAGAGGTGCTCAAATACCACCAAAATAAAGCTCTGCTTGTGGAAAAAATTATATAAATTCTACTTGGGGCACAGCGCTGCACCTGTCAGTTAAAGTAACGCAGTGCCGTATTGCAAAAAATGGCCTGGTCATGAAGGGGGGTAAATCTTCCGGCGCTGAAGTGGTTAATTGAGGGCAGGTTTAGTCGCACAATTGCCCTCCTTGTTCACCCAATCTAAGGATGAAGATTTTTTTCTTGTTAAAAAAAAAAAAATGATGAAGATTTTACCCCAAAGGCCGAATGACATTTCAAATGCGATTTATTCAGGACACCCTCTAGTCCCGGCATCCTAAATAATTGATCCCATCCCGATTTCTAACTAAAGACATCAATACTTTTTATTTTTAGAATTGTTACCAATTTTAGCTCAACAGATTTAGCAGCCTCCATTGTTTGCATTCAATGCCTGTTGCGTTGGGTGGAGTCACGGCTTCACATTGAGATGAGAGCCTCCACCCAGCCAATGGCTGCGCCTGCTCCGCCCTGCGCTGCTCCTCCCTGCACAGTACTAATTATTTTCCGATTGTCTCTTAATAGCGATGATTTGTCTCCAGATACTTAGAAGGCGACTAATCCTGAGTCACGGATCTGAGAACGTCGTCTAGGAATGAGTGCAAAGCACAAAGGACAGGAATCCAGCCTCAGATAGAATTGTTCATGATAAGTAAAGTGTCAGTTCAACACTTCAAGGAATTTATTATCTCTTTTGTTATTCTGAAGAAATAGATGTTTGTTTCTCAGTGTCTATGTGTAGAATGAATGGGGGTGATTTTATAGTTATCAACCAGCTGCTGCACTTGCAGGGCTCTAATGAGAAAAGTGTCAGGGTCTGCATCCCTTTAGATGTGAGTATCTCAGCTAAAAATGACATTTTTGTTGCAGGGGATGCCCAAAATCTGACCTGTATCTTAGTGCAGACTTCTGGGGAAAATCAGCTAGTGTCAGGGCTGGGCTCAGCCCTTCCTTCTCATAGCTGGCCGCTCAGCCTGTCGTCTAATTGCCAGCTCCTATCTCTCTCCACAGTTACTCAGCTGTTGATGATATCCTGCTCGTCAGTCCTGCCGACTTAAGCCGATCAGCCCAGAGGATCTCTGCCTTCACCTTGGTCAACATCACAGAGACTATTTCCTGTGTTCCTGTTTAAAGACTGGCTTTGCTGACATCCCTTCTGGCTCCAGATCCTGCTTGCTGTTCCACATCATTGATCCCTGACTTTCTGGCTTGGCTGACTATCCGTTCCGGTTACTGAACTTTGGCTGAACATGTTTTGACTATGTTTGTTCTTTTTACTTTTATTATTAAACAAGTGTGATTTAACTGTACTTTTGTCTCGGTCTGATTTCATGGTTTCTGACAGCTAGCCAATCACAGAAGCAGGAAGTGACATTTCTGGGGGGGATGGGGACGTTCCTTACACCACCTCTGTATAGAACGCCTCCAGGTGGCCATATTGCATTTTACAGAAAATTACAGCGGCTGCAGATTAAAAAAGGAAAGGTCATTTTTAATAACATTTAACTACATGTGTAGCAATTGTATAGGCTATGTATTTATTTTTTATTTGATTTTTTTTTTTTTGCCACGAAGGTGGAGTTACCCTTTAAGTCTAATCTGCTTATACTTTGCCTTCCCTGCCCCCTCCCTTCCTTTCCTTCCCTTTACTTTTCCTTACCAACATGCTAGTGCCATTTTTAAATTAAAGGGGTTGTAAAGGCAGAAGGTTTTTTTTTTTTTATCTTAATACGTTCTATGCATGAAGGAAAAAAAACCTTCTGTGTGCAGCTCCCCCCCCCCTCCCCCAGCCCCCCTAATACTAACCTGAGCCCCATCTCGATCCAGCGATGTCCACGAGAGCCTTGCCACTCCGGGGACTCGCACTCCTGATTGGCTTTTGGCAACAGTGGGAGCCGTTGGCTGCTGTCAATCACAGCCAGTGAGCCAATCAGGAGACAGAGGGGGTGGGGCCGAGCTGTGGCTCTGTCTGTGAATGGACACACAGAGCTGTGGCTTGGGAGCGTGCTTGCTTGGGTGCCCACCAGAACAAGCTGCTTGCTGTGGGGGCACTTGGCAGGAGGGAGGAGCCAGGAGGGCCAGCGGGGGACCCGAGAAGAGGAGGGCTGCCCTGCGCAAAACCATTACACAGAGCAGGTAAAGTATAACATGTTTGTTATTTATATATATATATATATATATATATATATATATATATATATATATATATATGTATATATATATATAAAAAAAAAAACAGGCTTAAATATCGTTTTAACCTTTCTGTGTTCATTGTATACTTTATATATATCATTCCAAGAGACCTCAGTCCTGATGCAAGCAGTGGGCTCGTACAAGATACATTACTGCACCTGGGGACCGCGGGGGCGGAGGGGGGAGGAGCAGGTTTCATTGCAGCCGCACAGAGAGGAGTGCTGTCATTTCTAAATACAGAAGCCAGGCTTCTGTGATAGAAGGGACAGCAGTGAGCAGGAGCTCCTAGGCATCCAATAGGATTGCCTGTCCTTTCAGCCAATCGGGGGACGGGTATCAGACCAGCTTCCCGATTGGCCGGGAGGAGGATCAGTGTTGCAACAGCGAATATTCATTCGCTGTTGTAAAACCTGGGTGGGCTCATGCTCTGCACCACGAGCCCACCCTATTTTCAAGCCTATTGGAGCCCCTGGCTCCAATCAGGTTCTTAGATAAACCCCCCCCCGCCGATGTAATTCATACGCCTGGCATCCTGAAAGGGGCCGGGCGCATAAATAGGGGGTGGTGGCCATGGACTGGATAGAGCATGGGGGTGGCGGCCGTGGATAGAGGGTGCAGCGTTCGGGCGCCCTTAATGGACGGGCCGACACTGGGGGCCGGTACAACTGTGCAAGACTGTAGGGAAGGCCAGGGTTCTGATTTAGGTAAGGGGTGAAGTAGTAGAGGGTCACTTTAAGTCGCACTAACATGGGATTGGCACCATTAATAATTACAATACCTTCCAGGGTGTTCCTGCGACCGTCCGCCCCGATGATCGTATCGAATTCATAGTCCGATAAGGGGTGATCCTGGGGTAGGTACTCCGCCCTCCAACCAACTTCTGGGGAAGGAAAATGAAGAGGTCATTGAGTAATGTATGTTATAGGGGGGGAGAGACATAACAGTAAGGGGTGAATCCAGAACGAGACACGGGGGGGTTGTCTTATCAATCTGTTCTGGGTAAGACCCCTAATCCAGCTGCAATCTGATTGGCTGCTGCTTGTGCAAACTGTTAGTGCTATACAAATCATCTATAATAATAATAATAATAACTGGGCCTTTTTCTGGCACTTTTTGTTCACTGATATAAAAATCTGTATTTTTTGCTAGAAAATTACTTAGAACCCCCAAACTTTTTTTTTTTTTTCAGCAGAGACCCTAGAGAATTAAATGGCGTTGTAATGTTTTTATATCAGGTTTTTCAAATGCAATTTTTTGGGGGAAAAATACACTTTAATGAATGTTAATGGAAAAAAACAAAACAATATATAACTCAAATATTGGTAAGTTTTAAAAGATGATGTTACGACGAGTACATAGACACCTAACATGACCTGCTTTAAAATCGAAAACAAATATTAAAATATTTGAGCTATGTGAAATAAAATAATAAGATACCATCATCATCATAATCATAATAACAACATCAACAACAATAATAATAATAATAGCAAAATAAATAATAATAATAAATTATAATAATTGGCAGCTGCGAAAAACATCTTGGTGCTGACACTTTATCACATCGGGGCTTCTGTATGGGGGAAACAGGGAGGGGCATGCCTGAGAATGCAGTGGGCGTGCCTGGGAATGCAGTGGGCGTGTCTGGGAATGCGGTGGGCGTGTCTGGGAACACAGTGGGCGTGTCCGGGAATGCAGTGGGCGTTTCCGGGAATATTTTACTTTTGTAGCAAACAGGAGTTCCCACCAATCCAAATTACTGACCAAAGTCGGTAATTCTTAACGGCATCCATCTTGCTAATGTGCATGAGGCAAAAAAAAAACCTGGTTAACAAAGTCCCCTGCGTTCTGGTGCGGCGCAATTAAAGAAAAAAGGTCCATTCGCTTTTTTCTGTCTGATTTTTACACGTAGGGCAAGCCCATTGAATGAGCTGCCTCAAACGGGACGCACCAAAAAAACGTCACCTGCATGGGTGTGAACACTCAAGCTAAATTTAGTGACTTTGCCTAGGCTGAGATGATGTCATCAGTCTGCTGCAGGCAGGAGGAAGCATTTCCTCAGTCTCACCCTCCTTCAGTGAACAGTCTGCAACCTTTTAGCAAATCCGCAAGATGAGAGGCTGCAGCAGGGGCTGATCTGTGTCGGTCAGCTCTCTCCCTGAATCTCAATATTTACTAGACTTGTCCCCAACACAACAGTTTACAAATCGCCGCGCCGTACGGGTGGGGAGAGCCGCCGGCAGCATATGACACCGGCCCTCCGCTGACTTAACAGGCTATAATTTATTGTCGCCCGTCTCATTTTTTCATTCTCTCAGGTTTCAGAATCTTCCAAAATTCCAATTTGTCATCACTTTGTGATCATGATGAAACCTTAGACCGTCTCCCCCCCCCGTCCCGGCTAAAATTATCCCGCCAACCGCGAGAGCAGGCGGAGGATTAATCGCCGCCTTTATCCAGGCACGCGCCGGGGGCTACCACGAGATGGGGAAAGGCACCGACCTGTGCCGGGAGCCGCGTCCAAGTCTATCGATGGCGTGACCGCAGATTGGCTTGTTCTCAGAACGTTTTGCCGCGCCGACTTACCTTAGATGACATCAGCCAGGAAACCGAGGCGGGATACAATACAAAATGTAATTTCTTATAACAAAAACATACTTTGGTTCTCCTGATCCTCCGGTGGCTCCAGAAGTTTCACAAATTCGACATTCACGTGGATCTCTACACCGTGCAGAAGGGCGATCTTAAACAACATGAGCTGCAGCTGCCAGATACCTGCAAAAGACATCGACCAATAGGAAACATCAGACTGTGATGATGTCACCATACAATCCTACATAGAGAAATATAGATCATCAATAGGGATGAGGAGCACCTAAAGCTGCTCCACTGCAGAGGGCTGGTCCCACCAATGTCATCTGGTAAACTGATATTTCCAGGGGGTTGCCGATCTCCTGGGTCCACCTCTCAGCTCTCACTGGTAGTTCCCTCCAACCTCACATCAATATAGGATACAATGTTAACCCGGAGGTTGGAGGGAGGAACCAGCAGGGTTCTGCTGTGGTGGAGGGGGACCAGGACATTGGCACTCCCATTAGGGTTGGTTTTACCGGCAGACCTTGGAGCACTGAGTGTCAAGGTCAGCAGGGATATAAGTATTTAGCCTTTACTCTACAGCAGTGGTCTCCAAATTCTTGCCCACATGCCGAATGTGACCCTTTGCTTGCCTCTATCCGGCCCCTGGGGCACTGTTCCTACCACTGATATGAGGCACTATTACTCCCACTGATGCAAGTCCCTATTCCTTCCACTGACACCAAAGATGGGGCACTATTCCTTCCACTGACACCAACAATGAGGCACCATTTCTTCCACTGACACCAACAATGGGGCTCTATTCCTTTTACTGGCACCAACGATGGGGCACCATTCCTCACGCTGATTCCAACAATGGGGAACTATTCCTTTCACTGGCACCAACAATGAGGTACTATTTCTTCCACTGACACAAACAATGGGGCACTATACCTCCCAATGACTCCAACAATGGGGCGCTATTCCTTTCACTGGCACCAACGATGGGGCACTATTCCTCACGCTGACTCCAACAATGGGGAACTATTCCTTCCACTGATACCAAAGATGGGGCACTATTCCTTCCACTGAGACCAACAATGAGGCACCATTCCTTCAACTGACACCAACAATGAGGCACCATTCCTTCCACTGACACCAACAATGAGGCACCATTTCTTCCACTGACACCAACAATGAGGCACCATTCCTTCCACTGACACCAACAATAGGGTACTATTCCTTTCACTGGCACCAACGATGGGGCACCATTCCTCACGCTGACTCAAACAATGGGGAACTATTCTTTCTACTGATACCAACAATGAGGCACTATTCCTTCCACTGACACCAACGGGGGAAACTATTCCTACCACTGACTCCAACGATTTGGCACTATTCCCCTTACTGATACCAACAATGGGGCACTATTCCTTCCACTGACACCAACGGGGGGAACTATTCCTTCCACTGACTCCAACGATATGGCACTATTCCCCTTACTGATACCAACAATGGGGCACCTTTGCTTCCACTGACTCCAATTATGGAGCACTATTCCTCCTCTCCAGTTTTAGTTAATAATCCTCACTGTCTACTTCCTCTGATGCTGGGCATTTTCTCCTCTCAATGACCACAGTCTCCACAGTCTGACCCTCCTAAAATGTAAATGACAGTAAACCAGCCCTTTGTTTAGAAAGTTTGGAGAGTCCTGCTCTCCAGGAATGAGCTTCCCTGAAATCATTTTATTACATGGCAGGGCCTCTTTAAGGCTTGGGCACTCTGGAATGTATGAAAGGCAGAATTAATGTCCACATATCCAAAACGCATTGACCTGGAAAAAATATGCAGATAAGAGCCCATTTACACCTACACATGAGCATTTTATTGCATGCTGCATTGCTCCTGGTTAATTAATTCCATCAAACTCTTAATGAACTTCAGCACACCAAAAAGCATACCCATTCCTGGTCAGCACGGTACAACCGAACATCTTTGGAATGAACTGGAACACCCATTGAGAGCCAGGTCTTCTCATCCATCATCAGTGCCTGACCTCCCAATGGACACAAATTTCCACAGACACCCTACAAAATCTTGTGGAAAGCCTTCCCAGAGGTGTGGAGGATGTTAGAGCCACAAAAGAGGTCCAACATTATAATAACGGCCATGGTTTTGGAATGGGATGATCAGCAAGTTTCAATGAGCTTGTTGGTCATCCGATTTCAAAATCATGGCCAATAATGTGGAGTTTGACCTCCTTTGTGGCACTAACATCCTCCACACCTCTAGGAAGGCTTTCCACAAGATTTCAGAAGAGCGTGTTTTGGAATTTGTGTGAAGGTCAGGTGTTCACAAGCTTTGGACATAGCGTATCTCCGGAAATGTTACACTGTATACAAACATCTGACACGCAAAAAATATATCTGATACTAGATCTACCTTAATCGGCTTTCCAGCAATGGCACAAGCCAGCTCTGCCATAGCCATAGCCACCTCTCCCATGACACTCACTTATATGGTCGATGGCTCCAGCGCAGAACTTTCCATAAAACTTCTTGGCCCCGAGACATCGGAGGTCGTGGATGGTGTAGGGCCAGAGGTGTAGGACGTTGTTTCGGGAGAAGGTGTCTCTCTTTTCCACCACAACCACTTTGGCTCCTAAACAGGCCAACTCAATGGCAAGACGAAGTCCACAGGGGCCCCCACCAATGATTAGGCACTAGAATAAAAGAAAAAAAAAAACAGTAGGTAACATTAGTGCATTGGGAACAACAATATATTTATATTTATTAGAGTTGGGAAAGTTTAGAAGACATGTCTGGTTTGTATTGCTTGTTGTGCCCTGGTGACACCTACATCCTCCTATTCCTGGTGACACCTGTACTCTCCTATTCCTGGTGACACCTACATCCTCCTATTCCTGGTGACACCTACATCCTCCTATTCCTGGTGACACCTGTACTCTCCTATTCCTGGTGACACCTACATCCTCCTATTCCTGGTGACACCTACATCCTCCTATTCCTGGTGACACCTACATCCTCCTATTCCTGGTGACACCTACATCCTCCTATTCCTGGTGACACCTGTACTCTCCTATTCCTGGTGACACCTGTACAGGAAGTAGGGGGGTATCCCTCCTAGAGAAAATTCTATGGAATTTCTGACAGGAACTTAACTGGCCTGCACAGAGTCCTGACCTCATCCCAACAGAACACCTTTGGAATCAATTAAAGCGGAGACTGCGAGCCAGGCCTTCTCGTCCAACATCAGTGCCTGACCTCACAAATGCGCTTCTGGAAGAACGATCAAACCTTCCCATAGACACACTCCTAAACCTTGTGGACGGCCTTCCCAGAAGAGGTGAAGCTGTTATAGCTGCAAAGGGCGGGCCAACTCAATTATTGAACCCTACGGACTCAGCCCACGTTCACGTTGAGGGCGGGTTCTGAAGTTCAGCTGAACTCGCACGTCCGACTTCGGGTGCGGTTTGACAGAAATCTGTGGGGGTTCATGCACAGATGTCTATTCAAATTGCCCCCCGAAGTCGCCAAAAGTAGCACTGGAACTACGCCCCGATCTGGCATGCGATTTGACATGTCAGCCCAATGTGAACGTGGGCTCAGGCTGGAATACCATTAAAGTTCATGTGCGTGTAAAGGCAGACGTCCCAATACTTTTAACAATATAGTGTGTGTGTGTGTGTGTGTATATATATATATATATATATTTGTATATTATAATATATTATTATTATTATTATTGATATATTATTATAATATCTATTACATTAAACAGTAATATAATACAATTGTGTATATATTTATGTATTATATAGCTATAAAATATAGTCATTTTATATAATGACAGGAGACAAGCTGAAATCCAAAGACCGCGTCCGTGCTAGTTTTCGCGTGTGACCGGGGTGCACCTTTGAACGCAGGCTGGAAGCGCTGTCCGCCCCCCCCCCCCCCCCAAATCCGATGTGCGCAGAGCTGCCCAGAATTCCAGGCCTGTTAAAACACAGCTGGGTGTTGTGCTAATTAATCTTTGACATTAGACATCATCGGTACAATGGCTGGATGAGGTAAGGGGGTCGGTCATGACATTTCTGGGCCATGACATCATCCCTGATAGCGGAGGCACCCCACAAGGCACCATGATAAGACCTCAGGAGGGGTGCGGGCTGCATGTTGCTTCATATCGCGTTGTACTGTGATATACTCTGATTATGTAACTGTTTTATAGCAAATCTGTCATTAAAGTGTATCTCAAGCCAAAACTTTTTTTTTTTTTTCATTTTCATTTCACATAGAGAGCAAGGAAAGGTTACAACTTCTGTCAGCTATTACTGCTCACTTTCTTTCCTGTTGTCACCGGGACAGGAAATGAAGTAAAAATTCCAAGAGACATATAGACAGCAGTAAAGAATAAGGAAAGTGTAGCTTTTTTATCATTTGGCATTCATTGATCTTTGAATCCACATACGTTGTTACTGTTTTTGTTTTTTTTTAACTGGTAAAAAAGAAAGAGGACAGTCCCTGAAACGTTGGTAGGTCTCATTCATCTTCATCACAACCCAAGGTGATTATTAAAAAAAAAATCCTTTGGTGTTGTCAGGACGGCATCAGAAGACGATGTGCCTGCGCCCCAACGTGTAGAACAAGGGGTCACTGCCAGCCTGTTGTGCGCACATTTGAGTGAATACGTATGAGCACGCCCACCTAAGCCCATTCTTAGTGTCAGGTGGCCTATTTAGGAAATAATGAATTGTCTTCCATTGTTAACCTGCCACCCATACCGCCTACTACTGTAACATACTTACTAGTTGCTGACTTGGCCTATCCCTGGACTTGTCTCTGCTCTCTGACTTCCTGGTGTGACCCGGCCTGATCCTGATCTTGCTTCTGTTTGCCTGCCTTTTGCTGGCTCTGCTAGTTCCTGACCTCAGCCCATCTCTGCTGACTTCCCGTTGGAACCCGACCTGATCCTGACTCTGCCTTTGTTTGCCTGCCTGTTGCTGACTCTGCTAGTTCCTGACCTCAGCTGATCTTTGCTAACTTCCCGTTGAAACTGGACCTGATCCTGACTCCGCCTTTGCCTGCCTGTTGCTTACTCTGCTAGTTCCTGACCACAGCTCATCTCTGCTAGTTTCCTGGTGTGACCCGGCCTGATCTTTTTGCCTGGCGGTGACTTGGTTAGTTACTGACCACGGCTCATCTCTGATGACTTCCTGGTGTGACCTTGAACTAGTTAAGAAACAAAGCTGAGCCACAGAAATGCTGGATGGTCTTCAATTGTTACCCTCCCACCTGAACCCACACCTATTTCTGTAACCTGCTTACCCTTGCTGACTTGGACTATCCCTGGACTTGTCTCTGCTATGACTTCCTGGCTTGACCTGGCCTGATCCTGATCTTGCCTGTGTTTGCCTGCCTGTTTCTGAGTCAACTAGTTCCTGACCTTGGCCCATTTCTACTGACTTCTCATTGGGACCTGACCCGATACTAACTCTGCCTTTGTTTTCCTGCTTGTTGCTGACTATACTAGTTCCTGACCTCAGCTGATCTTTGCTAACTTCCCGTTGAAACTGGACCTGATCCTGACTCCGCCTTTGCCTGCCTGTTGCTTACTCTGCTAGTTCCTGACCACAGCTCATCTCTGCTAGTTTCCTGGTGTGACCTGGCCTGACCTTGTCTTTGTTCGCCAGCCTGTTGCTGACTATACTAGTTCCTGACCTAAAATTATCTCTACTGACTTCCTGGTGTAACGCAGCCTTCTCCTGAACCATTTTTTGTTTGCCTGCCTGTTGCTGACTTGGCTAGTTCCTGACCACGGCCCATCTCTGCTAACATCCTGGTGTTGATCTTGACTACATCGTTTTTGCCTGCCTGTTGTTGACTTGGCTAGTTCCTGACCACCTCTGGACTATCTCTGACCATTCCTGACCATGACCACGGCTTATCTCTGCTAACATCCTGGACTGATCTTGACCCCATCTTTTTTGCCTGCATGTTGTTGACTTGGCTAGTTCCTGATCATCTCTGGACTATCTCTGACCATTCCTGACCATGGCCCATCTCTGCTGACTTTCTGGTGTGACCTGGCCTGATCCTGCCCCATCTTTATTTGCCTGCCTGTTGCTGATTCAACTTGTTCCTGACCACAGCTCATCTCTGATGACCTTCTGGTGTGACCTTGTCATGCTCCTTGACTACCACTCTACTTCGGCTGACCTTCCAGTGTGATCTTGGCCTGCCTTCTAACCACAACACTGTCTTCTGCCTTTCCTGCTATCTGTAGACCACTGCCTGTGTCTGACCATGCTTCCAGCCTGCCGTGGGTTCCAATAATCCTGCCAGCTGCTGTCCACCCTGCCTCACCACCACTTCTCTTGTGTCCATGTTCAGTGGTCTGGAGATCTGGGTAGTGGAGATTAGGGCAGCAGGTAGTGGTGCTGTGGATCTAAGCACTACAAGTTAACAGGCCTGAATCTGGAAAGAAAACTACAAATTCTCCTCCTATGGTCATTCCTGTTTTTCCTGTAAAATATGGATGCATTGACTCCCTTTGATCTTAAAGCAATGAGGACAATTTTTTCTAGGTGTCTAACTTAGGCAGTAGGCTAATTTGCTTACAACCAGTCCTCCCAGCTTCAAAAGCCAAAAGGAGATTATTAAGGCCTGACTGGGCTTTCTGTTTAAATCAACTCAAGACATTCCAGGTGCCTCAAAACAAAAGGTATGCAAAGTCACAGCCTGCGTAGAAAAGCCTTTCCCCCGCCATTGTTCTGCAGAGGAGAACCTTTGCTCCGTGTGGAAGCAGTGGTCTTGCTGCAGAGTTCTAAAACACCTCCTGCGGAGTCAGGATCAGAGCTCTCCAGTCAGCAGGGGGCAATGCGCTTGGCTGATTGAGGCGCTATTGATTAGACACAGCAGGACCAGTCCACCCAAAATTGTTACTCTAATCATTAGAATCAAATTGATACTCTATACGTGAGGTCTCTGTGCTGAGTTCCCCGCTTTGCACCCCTGTTGTGTACATTATGAGGAATTTCCACCATCCCTGTGCTGAGTTCCCAGATCTGTACACCTGCTGTGCCCACTATGAGGGGATCCCACCATTTCTGTGCTGAGCTTCCAGGTCTGTACACCTGCTGTGCCCAATATGAGGGGGTGCCACCATCTCTGTAAAGAGTTCCTGGGTCTGTACACCTGCTGTGCTCATTATGAGGGGTTCCCACCATCCCTGTGATGAGTTCCCAGGTCTGTACACCTACTGTGCTCATTATGAGGGGTTCCCACCATCCCTGTGCTGAGTTTCCAGGTCTGTACACCAACTGTGCACATTATGAGGGGTTCCCACCATCCATGTGCTGAGCTTCCAGGTCTGTACACCTGCTGTGTTCATTATGAGGGGTTCCCACCATCTCTGTGCTGAGCTTCCAGGTCAGTACACCTGCTGTGCCCAATATAAGGGGGTGCCACCATCTCTGTAAAGAGTTCCAGGGTCTGTATACCTGCTGTGCTCATTATGAGGGGTTCCCACCATCCCCACTTTTGTATGCATATTATATTTTAGAAGAAGGCACTAGAACACACAAGATCAAGGTCAGGTCAAGATTCCTCAAAACTCCCAGATGGACAGTAACAAAATTTGGGAATTATGGTCGGAAGATCTCACTGTTGGAATATCCAAGACATAAAATCTAGAAGATGACTCTGCCCACATATTCAAATATCCCTTATGAATATTAGTGGATGCTGGTAAAGAGATTTTTGCAACCAGGTTCCCAGCTCCGCCCATCTGCTGCGGAATGTTGGAGGAACTCTCAGTCCCATTCATTCATTTTATGTTACGGAGAAATCAGATGGAAATGTCTCCTCCAGAAACGGAAAATAGAGCTAGCTGGTTATTCAGCCCATCAGAAGACACTTCAATTAAAAACACAAGTAGACAGCGGAATGACCCTTTTATTAAGTGATGTTGGCATTGCCATAGTGATAACACGACCTAAAAAAAAAAAAAAAAAAAGCTAGCCGGAGACAAAACCATTTCCTCATCTGCGTTGGGCAGACAGGATTACTCATTCCTAAAAATACATTCCTCCTTCCAAAATCACTGATGACATGCCGTTCTGTATACACAAAGAAAACATCAACCCGGCCGGGTCCGCAAAGCACAAAATCCACAGCAGATGTTATCATTGAGGAGAGGACACCGGCTGGCAGGCGCTGCGTCTGATCAGGGAACGGCATGTTCACAATGCCATAAAGTGGACCTGTCATCAAATATATAGTCCAAGCTAATTCCATGCATGCGCAATATTGTGTCAGTGTAACACTTTCAGGTGTTTATTACCTCTCACAGAGTTCATAGTACTGCCCCCCCCCCCCCCCTCCCCGACAATGCCATCATCTGATTTTCTCACCAGAAGGACGGTCCCATCTTTGTTCTGGCATCATAGACCTAAATAAAGAGCGTTTGGGCATGAAGCAGTTCACTATTTAAAGTAACCTGTCGTGTGTCTGGATTAAAGTTGTAATGCACTATTAATAATTGTATCAGTATGCAGGCAGAGACTTTACTGTGCATGTATAGATATTGATAGGAAGAGATGTCATGGGCCTCGGAGGGCAAGAGCTGGGCAATTATGGAGCTTTGAGAGGGAAGAGCGGGAGAGTTCTGCTCAGGGGGGTGAAAGCTCGAATGTTTCCTTACCCTTGAAGCCTCATTTAGGGAGGAGTTGAGTTATTTCACCTCTAGCTCTAATGTTAACCCTAAGACTAACCATAACTCTAACCCTAATGGTAACACTAATATTAAATATGATGCTAACCCTAATTCTAAACCCCTACTCTAACCCTAACTCTAGATCTAATACTAACCCTAATGATAACACTGATGCTGACCCTAAATCTAATACTAACCCTTACTCCAACCATAACATTAACCATAACGCTAAACCTAATGCTAATCTTAACTCTAACCTAAAATTTGAAACCCTTATGCTAAGCCAAACATGAACCCTAACTTTAGCCTTAATTCTAACCCAAATGCTAACCCTAACGCTAAGTCTTATGTAAACCCTTATTCTAACCCTAATGTCAACACAAACTCTAATGCTAACCGTTACTATAATATTAATGTTCAAAGTAATTCTACAGTATCTCACAAAAGTGAGTACGCCCCTCACATTTTTGTAAATATTTTCTTCTATCTTTTCATGTGACAACACTGAAGAAATGACACTTTGCTACAATGTAAAGTAGTGAGTGTACAGCTTGTATAACAGTGTAAATTTGCTGTCCCCTCAAAATAACTCAACACACAGCCATTAATGTCTAAACCGCTGGCAACAAAGTGAGTACACCCCTAAGTGAAAATGTCCAAATTGGGCCCAATTAGCCATTTTCCCTCCCAGGTGTCATGTGACTCGTTAGTGTTACAAGGTCTCAGGTGTGAATGGGGAGCAGGTGTGTTACATTTGGTTATCGCTCTCACACTCTCATACTGGTCACTAAAAGTTCAACATGGCACTTCATGGCAAAGAACTACCTGAGGATCTGAAAATAAGAATTGTTGCTCTACATAAAGATGGCCTAGGCTATAAGAAGATTGTCAAGACCCTGAAACTGAGCTGCAGCACGGTGTCCAAGACCATACAGCAGTATAATAGGACAGGTTCCACTCAGAACAAGCCTCGCCATGGTCCACCAAAGAAGTTGAGGTCACGTGCTCAGCGTCATATCCAGAGGTTGTCTTTGGGAAAAAGACGTATGAGTGCTGCCAGCATTGCTGCAGAGGTTGAAGGGGTGGGGTGTCAGCCTGTCAGTGCTCAGACCATACGCCGCACACTGCATCAAATTGATCTGCATGGCTGTTGTCCAAGAAGGAAGCCTCTTCTAAAGATGATGCACAAAAAAGCCCACAAACAGTTTGCTGAAGACAAGCAGACTAAGGACATGGATTACTGGAACCATGCCCTGTGGTCTGATGAGACCAAGATAAACGTATTTGGTTCAGATGGTGTCAAGCGTGTGTGGCAGCAACCAGGTGAGGAGGACAAAGACAAGTGTGTCTTGTCTACAGTCAAGCATGGTGGTGGGAGTGTCATGGTCTGGGGCTGCATATGTGCTGCCGGCACTGGGGAGCTACAGTTCATTGAGGGAACCATGAATGCCAACATGTACTGTGACATACTGAAGCAGAGCATGATCCCCTCCCTTCAGAGACTGGGCCGCAGGGCAGTATTCCAACATGATAATGACCCCAAACACACCTCCAAGATGACCACTGCCTTGCTAAAGAAGCTGAGGGTAAAGATGATGGACTGGCCAAGCATGTCTCCAGACCTAAACCCTATTGAGCATCTGTGGGACATCCTCAAACGGAAGGTGGAGGAGCACAAGGTCTCTAATATCCACCAGCTCCGGGATGTCATCATGGAGGAGTGGAAGAGGATTCCAGTGGCAACCTGTGAAGCTCTGGTGAACTCCATGCCCAAGATGGTTAAGGCAGGGCTGGAAAATAATGGTGGCCACACAAAATATTGACACTTTGTGCCCAATTTGGCCATTTTCACCTAGGTGTGTACTCACTTTTGTTGCCAGCGGTTTAGACATTAATGGCTGTGCGTTGAGTTATTTTGAGGGGACAGCAAATTTACACTTTTATACAAGCTGTACACTCACTACTTTACATTGTAGCAAAGTGTCATTTCTTTAATGTTGTCACATGAAAAGATTGAAGAAAATATTTACAAAAATGTGAGGGGTGTACTCACTTTTGTGAGATAATGTATCATAATGTTAACCCTAACTCTAATATTAAACTCTTGTGCTAAGCCTAACATTAACCATAACTTCAGGCCTAATGCTAACCCTAAACCTAATGTTAACCATAATTCTAACCCTAAACACTAACAAGACTAACTCTAACCCTAGCTCTAATGTTAACCCTAAGGCTAACCCCATCTCTAAATCTAATGCTAAGCCTAATGTTAACCCTAATGTTAAATCTGATACTAACCCTAATTCTAAACCCTTACTCTAACCCTAACTCTAGGCCTTATACTAACCCTAACCCTAATGTTAACCCTGATGCTAACTCTAGCTCTAATAGTAAACCTTACTTAATATTACCCCTAATGTTAACCATAATGTTAACCATAATGCTAATCCTTACTATAAAACAAATGCTAACCCTATCTCTAAACCTAATGCTAACCATAATGTTAAATCTGACACTAACCCTAATTCTATACCCTTACTCTAGACCTAATACCAACCCTAACCCTAATGTTAACTCTAATGTTAACCCTAGCTCTAATACTAACCATTACTATAACTCTAACATTACCATCACGCTAAACCAAACCCTAACTTTAGCCCTAATTCTAACCCTAACCCAAATGCTAAACCTAACTCTAAGCCTTATGTAAACCATAATTCTAACCCCAATGTCAACACTAACTCTAATGCTAACTGTTACTATAATATTAATGCTCAAAGTAACTCTAAATGTTAACCCTAACTCTAATATTAAAATCTTATGCTAAGCCTAACATTAACCCTAACTTCAGCCCTAATGCTAACCCTAATTCTAACCCTAAACACTAACAACACTAACTCTAACCCTAGCTATAATGTTTACCTTAAGGCTAACCCCATCTCTAAATCTAATGCTAACCCTAATGTTAAATATGATACTAACCCTAATTCTAAACAATTACTCTAACCCTAATGCTAGGCCTTATACTAATGCTAACCCTAATAGTACACCTAACTCTAACCCTTATGTTAACCCTGATACCAACCCTGACTCTAATATTAACCCTTACTCTAACCCAACCATTCTCAACCAGGGTTCCGTGGAACCCTGGGGTTTCTCCAGAGGTTGCTAGGGGTTCCTTGAGCTGTGGCTGATGAACCACCTTTTTGATGGTGCCTACAGAGTTCAAGGTTCAGCATCACTTAGCAAAGCCAGCAGCATGACACAAAATATCCTTTTAGCTGTCTTTAAGGGTGGCATTCTGAGCACCACTTTAAGGGGAACATTCTTCCTACTGACCACCAGTATAAGGGGCATTGTTCCTATTGACCTCTGATGAATTGGTTTTAGTAAGGGGTTCCTCGAGACCTGAAAATAATTTTCAGATCTCGATGAATTGGTTTCAGTAAGGGATCCTCGAAACCTGAAAATTATTTTTGGGGTTCCTCTAGGGTTAAAAAGGTTGAGAAAGCCTGCTCTAACCATACTAATAACACTGATGCTAGCCCTAATGCTAACCCTAACTCTAATATTAAACACTTATGCTAAGCCTAACATTAACCCTAACTTTAGTTCTAATACTAACCCTAATCCAAATGCTAACCCTAACTCTAAGCCTAATGTCAACCCTAATTCTAACCCTATTGTCAACACTAACCCTTACGCTAAGTAACACTAACCTCAATAGTAACTCTGATCTAATGCTAATTCTAACTCTATCCCTAATGTTATCCTGATGCTAACTCTAACTCTTTAAGCCCTGACATTAACCCTAACTTTAGCCCTGTGTCAACCCTAACTCCAATACTAACCGTTACGCTAGCCCTGACATTAACACTAAAGACACAATTAGGGTCAGCATCTAGGTTAGGCTTACGGTTAAAGTTAGGGTTACCATTAGGTTTAGAATTCTGGTTGGCTTTAGGATTACGGCTGATCACATCACAAAGTCCACAGGTGTTGAATCCTCCAAGCTTTCTGTTATATGAAAAGCTTAAATATTAGAAGCTATCCATTTTCCACTGCTGATTACTGAGTCACACAAGGATATAAACCAGTAAAATAACACTCAGCATTGTTTCATCACCTTCTGTGATCTCACTGAACATGTGAATTTCTGTTATTTTCCAGCTCATGAACATCTTTGTTCCTTCAACATACTTGGGCTAAATATGAAAATATATAACGTTCCCGCAGACTTCTCAGAGCATAGCCCAGAGCATAGCCCATTAACAGGCTGTCTCAGCCGAACCCTTGAACGCCGGGTGGAAATTCTGATTCCTGGTTGTCACATTTTCCCAGCCGCCCCAGAGGACTCTTCAGCCAGCAGAAAAATAAAACATTAACAGCAGAAAGAACAGGATGTCCTGAGCTCCTTCCATAGACTGAGGATGGGACGGGATGGAGGAAGAGTTACTTTGTACAGAAACACTCAGCTGTAATTATTTATCATCAGATGTATTGTACAAACAAAGGCCTGCTTCTTCTGCCTGCTGGGAGTTGTAGTTCACCCATACCTGGAGCAACCAATCTCATTGGCTGGCAATTGGTTGCATATAGGCAAATGAGGTTTATTGGTTCACTTTCATATTGATCTAGTCATTACAGATGTGTGTGTATTATAAATGAGGCAATGTTAACCCTATAGCTAACCCTAACTTTAAGCCTACAGCTAACCCTAACTGTACAGGAGACCCTAAGCCTAATGTTAACCCTAACTCTAAACCTAATGCTAACCCTGATGCTAACCCTAACCATTAATCTAACCCTAGACTCTTGACCCCCTAACTCTAAACCTAATGTTAACCCTTCAGCTAACCCATACTCTAAGCCTACAGCTAACCCTAACTCTAAGCCTACAGCTAACCCTAACTCTACCACACAGGAAACCCTAAGTCTAATGTTAACCCATCTCTAAACCTTATGTTAGCCCTGATGCTAACCCTAACTGTTAATCTAACCCTAGACTCTTGACCCCCTAACTAATGTGAACCCTTCAGCTAACCCTAACTCTAATGCCCCGTACACACGATCAGACTTTCCGACAACAAAACCGTCTATTTTTGTTTGAAGGATGTTGGCTCCAACTTGTCTTGCATACACACAGTCGCACAAATGTTGGCCAACAATTACGAACGTAGTGACGTACAAGACGTACATGATATCTCCATTACCAACGCTAGTTTTACAAGACCGAGCGCTCCCAGCTCATACTTGATTCCAAGCATGCGTGGACTTTTGTCCAATGGACTTGTGTACACACGATCGGAAAGTCCGACAACAAACATTTGTTGGCAGAAAATTTGAGAACCTACTAGCCAACATTTGTTGGCGGAAAGTCCAACAACAAATGTCCGGTGGAGCATACACACGGTCAAACTTTCCGCCAACAAGCTCACATCCAAAATTTGTTGTCGGAAAATCCGATCATGTGTACGCGGGATAAGCCTACAGCTAACCCTAACTCTAACCCTACAGCTAACCCTAAGCCTAATATTAACCCTAACTCTAAACCTAATGTTAGCTCTGACGCTATTCCTAACTGTTAATCTAACCCTAGACTCTTGACCTCCTAACTCTAACCCTAATGTTAACTCTTCAGCTAACCCTAAGTGCCGGTTCACACTAGACGCGGCACGACTTGCAGGTCGCCTCACCGAGGCGACCTGCACACGACTGCCGGGGCGACTTGCAAGACGACTTCTGTATAGAAGTCTATGCAAGTCGCCCCCAAAGTAGTACAGGAACCTTTCTTCTAAGTCGGAGCGACTTGCGTCGCTCCGATTAGAACGGTTCCATTGTACAGAACGGGAGGCGACTTGTCAGGCGGCTAGGTCGCCTGACAAGTCGCCCCCGTGTGAACCGGCCCTAACTCTAAACAATGCTAAACCTAACACAAACCCTTAATCTAACCCTAACCCTAATCCTAGATTCTAGACCTCCTAATTCTAACCCTAATGTTAACCCTACAGCTAACCCTAACTGTAAACCTAATGTTAAACCTGATACTTACCCTAACACTAACCCCTACTCTAACCCTAGACTCTAGATCCCCTAACTCTAATCCTAATGCTAACCCTGACTCTTTACCCTTAAAGTGTCATTTAAAAATGATTAGAGTTATTTCATCTCTAACGCTAACCCTAATCTTAACCCTACTGCTAATCCTAACCATACAGGAACCCTAATTCTAAACCTGCTAACCCTGATACTAACCTTACACGAATTAGGAATAACCTTAGGGCTAGAGTAAGGGTTGGTATCAGTGTTAGGGTTGGCATCAAGGTTAACATCAGGGTCAACATTGATGTTGGTACTTAGGTTAGCATATAAGTTAACTTTATTGTTAAGGTTAGGCTAAGGGAACTTTGAACATTTCTATACCCTTGAAGTCCTGTTTAAGGATGAGTGAATATATTTCACCTCTAACTCTAACCCCAATGTTAACTCCACAGCTAACCCTAACTCTAACCCTGACATTACCTAAAACACTAACCCTTACTCTAACCCTAGAGTTGTGGTTAACCTTGGGGTTAGAGTAAGGGTTAGTATAAGAGTTAGGGTTAGCATCAAGGTTAACATTAGGGTTATAGATAGAGTTGGCATCAGGGTTAGAGTTAGAGTTAGCTTTAGGGTTAACATAAAGGACTTGAAGTGAAATAACTCCGGTCATCCCTAAATGAGACTTCAAAGGTAAGGAAACGTTCAAACACGGTGTCCTTGCCGCTTTGCCCCCATTTCCCTGGGCAGAAGTTGCCTAACCTTCTCCTAAAAGTTCCATACCTACTGAGATGGTCCCTCTTTCAGGAACTTACACTAGGTGCATTTACAAATACAGCTCATTATTATTTAATGGACAGATAACTGTATAAATATTTATAAATATATGTGCAGAGCTGAGCATCCAGCCTTTTAATTTGACAGCAGCTCCTTTTTTATACCCTATCTTTTATACTCTAAATATGAGAAGCTAGCTGGTGTCTCCGGATCTCTACTAGGGAAGATTTCTGGAGAAGACCCAACCCAGATTCCTGGATGACAACCAGCTGCCAAAATATCTTAATCACTGAAAGCAAACAGAAGCCGAAGTGCTGACGGCCTATTTTCTGCCCTCACGCAAGATGGACGCCCTCACGTCACCCTCAGCTTAGGAGGCCCAAAGCCTGACAAATGAACCCGTCCAAACAAACTAATCCAAAACTCCAACAGATTGGATGCAGATTGTCCAAAAACTTGCTGCCAAAATAAAGGACAGGTGGATTTGGTATAGTCTTTGAAGAGCGGAGCTGCCTAAAGACAGGAGCGGAGATGGTTCAAAGGTTCCTGCAAACACACTGTGAAGACAGCTGTACAAAGACGTCCAACCTCCAAATAATAACAAACATAATTTAGAGTGACTTGGAAAAAAACAGCGAGTTGAACAAAAATACGCCAAATATGATGTAAAAATTCCAATCTAAGAAGAAAAACGTGGAAGCGGAATTAATGGGTGCATGTGGTCAACTCAACAGGTCTACACCTATCTTCACCGAATCAAATGTGGTCACACAGAAGAGGTTTTTTTCATGGATGGAGTTCCAACTGGCTCCTAAATTGGTTGTCATTCGATATCTTAGAACTTACCACCTTTGATCTTAAAGAAGAATTCCAGGTATGGATATTTTAACATAGTTACATTGGTCCAGCTTGGACCATACAATACCCGTGGGATCCCTCTAGAACAGTGGTCTCCAAACTGCGGCCCATGGGTCTGATGTGGCTCTTTATTTTTCTTTTATCTGGCCCTTGGTGTACAATTCTTCCCACTGACACCAACAATGGGGCACTATTCCTTCCATTGACACCAATGATGTGACACTATTCCCCCCACTGATACCAACGATAGGGCACTATTCCTCCCACTAGCACCAATGATGGGGCACGATTCCTTTTATTGACACCAATGACGGAGCACTATTTCCTCCATTGACACCAATGATGGGACACTAGTTCTTCCATTGATACCAATGATAGGGCACTATTCCTCCCTCTGACACCAATGGTGGGGCACTATTCCTTCCATTGACACCAAAGATGGGACATTATTTATTTTTCTACTGACCACAGGCCTATGTACTTTTCTTACTCCCACTGACAACAAAGTCTGGGGCATTGTTTAATCCCATTGATGCCAGGGCATTTTCTACTCCCACTGGCCACAATCCGGGCCCCCCTAAAGTTTGAAGGACAGTTAATAGGCCCTTTGCTTGGAAAGTCTAGAGACCCCTGCTCTAGAAGCTGGAAATCACTGAAATAGGCACCGCCACGCCTTTGATCTCCATTCATTTCTGGATCCCATGCTGAACATAGGAGGTCAGCCATTGGGCCATTCATAGAACACTTTGTATTTTTTTTAATGAATAAAAAGCATTTTCTGATTGGACAAGATGGAGATTGTGATGTCACTGCCTTGTCTCTCGACTTCTTCCAATCAGAGAACGCTTTGAATTCATTAGGAGAATGCTAAGAGATCTCTGAATGGTGCTTGTGCCCAGCGGCCGACTCCCCCGTGTTCACATTACGGCAGGGCAACCGCTCGGCACAGGAGCCGGGATCTAGGGCTCTATCCAAAAAAAATTGCCTCGAGATGCACTTTCATTTTTATATATTGAACTTTGCAGATTTTACTTTGCACATTGCCTTGCTGAATAAGCTTCTGGTGTTCATACACAGGCAGACAGTGTCACAAGTTACACCATATAACTGGCGAGTGATCAGCCGCGGGAGGGGCACCCCAGCCAGGAAATTGCACCATGTCTACAGTGTATGCCGCGGACAGACAGACGGAGCTCTTAGATCTGCCAACTTCCTCACTTATCAGAAGAAAAATAAAGAAATAAAGAACGTTTCCAGGTTACGGACAACAAAATCATGCCTTACGCTGTGACCTGGGACATCCTGTCCTGATATGATGTGTCCACACTGCATATAATACTGACAATGTTACAGCTATATATATAAAAAGTTAAATAATGCATATAGTATCTCGCAAAAGTCAGTACACCCCTCACATTTTTGTAAATCTTTTCTTCTATCTTTTCATGTGACAACACTGAAGAAATGACACTTTGCTACAATGTAAAGTAGTGAGTGTACAGCTTGTATAACAGTGTAAATTTGCTGTCCCCTCAAAATAACTCAACACACAGCCATTAATGTCTAAACTGCTGGCAACAAAAGTGAGTACACCCCTAAGTGAAAATGTCCAAATTGGGCCCAAAGTGTCAATATTTTGTGTGGCCACCATTATTTCCAGCACTGCCTTAACCCTCTTGTGCATGGAGTTCACCAGAGCTTCACAGGTTGTCACTGGAGTCCTCTTCCCCTCCTCCATGACGACATCAAGGAGCTGGTGGATGTTGGAGACCTTGCGCTCCTCCACCTTCCCTTTGAGGATGTCCCACAGATGCTCAATAGGGTTTAGGTCTGGAGACATGCTTGGCCAGTCCATCACCTTTACCCTCAGCTTCTTTAGCAAGGCAGTGGTCATCTTGGAGGTGTGTTTGGGGTCGTTATCATGTTGGAATACTGCCCTGCGGCCCAGTCTCCGAAGGGAGGGGATCATGCTCTGCTTCAGTATGTCACAGTACATGTTGGCATTCATGGTTCCCTCAATGAACTGTAGCTCCCCAGTGCCGGCAGCACTCATGCAGCCCCAGACCATGACACTCCCACCACCATGCTTGACTGTAGACAAGACACACTTGTCTTTGTACTCCTCACCTGGTTGCCGCCATAAACGTCTCACACCATCTGAACCAAATAAGTTTATCTTGATCTCATCAGACCACAAGACATGGTTCCAGTAATCCATGTCCTTAGTCTGCTTGTCTTCTGCAAACTGTTTATGGGCTTTCTTGCTCATCATCTTTAGAAGAGGCTTCCTTCTGGGACAACAACCATGCAGACCAATTTGATGCAGTGTGCAGCGTATGGTCTGAGCACTGACAGGCTGACCCCCCACCCCTTCAACCTCTGCAGCAATGCTGGCAGCCCTCATACGTCTGTTTCCCAAAGACAACCTCTGGATATGATGCTGGACACATGACCTCAACTTCTTTGGTGGACCATGGCGAGGCCTGTTCTGAGTGGAACCTGTCCTGTTACACCGCTGTATGGTCTTGGCCACCGTGCTGCAACTCAGTTTCAGGGTCTTCGCAATCTTCTTATAGCCTAGGCCATCTTTATGTAGAGCAACAATTCTTTTTTCAGATCCTCAGAGAGATCTTTGCCATGAGGTGCCATGTTGAACTTCCAGTGACCAGTATGAGAGAGTGAGAGCGATAACACCAAATTTAACACACCTGCTCCCCATTCACACCTGAGACCTTGTAACACTAACGAGTCACATGACACCGGGGAGGGAACATGGCTAATCAGCCCAATTTGGACCTTTTCACTTAGGGGTGTACTCACTTTTGTTGCCAGCGGTTTAGACATTAATGGCTGTGTGTTGAGTTATTTTGAGGGGACAGCAAATTTACACTGTTATACAAGCTGTACACTCACTACTTTACATTGTAGCTAAGTGTCATTTCTTCAGTGTTGTCACATGAAAAGATAGAAGAAAAGATTTACAAAAATGTGAGGGGTGTACTCACTTTTGTGAGATACTGTATATATATGATACATATATTACATCCTGTAAACTATCTCTGCTCCTAGTGGTCTCAATGACCAGTTTTTAAATATAGCAAGAAACTCTAGAGGAATACATCTGGAAAAGGAGATTGCTATTTGCGTCCATAACCCCCTAGCAATACAGCCTTCTGTGGCTGGGATTGCAACTTTAAATCCAATCAGGATGATTTACCATTGATGTATTTTGTGACATGAATTTATCCATGAAGAGTTTTGTAAATTTTTTTTGCATGAAAAAAGTGAAAAAAAAAATTGTAAATTTTTTTTACATGAAAAAAGTGAAAAATACAACATTTAATTAACTTTTATCATTAATAATTTTTTCAGTATTATTTATTTTAATATTTTTAAAAATGTTGTAATAATAATATTAATAATAATAATAATAAATATTTTAAAGAGCTTATATAAATTAAACAGCCTGATCTTGGTCTATCGTATTGTAAGTGTACTGTCTGCCCTCATATTGTAAAGCGCAGCGCAAACTGTTCTATAAATCCTGTATTATTATAATAATAATAATAATAATAATAATAATAATAATAATAATATCAGTAGAGTATGTTGCACAAATGACAGTAAAAGGTGCCATATGTGGCTCGCTAGGTACTAAATGATTATGCCTCCACTTCGTTTATCCATATCCACTTTGGTTATATTATTTTCTATTAGATGTGGCTTCTTTTTAATTTTTGTTTTTGCTTTTGGAGGAAATAAATTCATATTTATAATCATAATCATTGTATCATTTTAGATGTAGGGGTCTACCTATTTATGCCTCAACCTTTAGCACATGAATAGTCAATGCAATGTTTCTAAAATGTTAATTTCCAATGATCGTCAGCTCCACCTATAGGCTACAATGTGGTATTTACCTAAATGAGGTATTTAAAAAAAAAAATATATAGCATTTTGTGGCCACTAGATGGAGCTGACCATCATAGGAAATAAACATATTAGACACATTATTTGTGATGGCTATGCAAATTTTTTTTTTCCGGTACCAAAGAAACTTTATTGTAACAGTAAGTCACATACATTATCAGGCGGGTACAGAGGCCTCAAGCAAATGTTTTTCTAGATAGACCCCCAAGTGTTATAGAATATCTACCTTTGGTATTATGCTCGTAAACTAAAGTTTGTATACACATTTAGATATTTATCTTATATTGTTTTATGGGGGTTTTTTTTTTAGCCCTTGAAGGGGACGGTTTGAGCTTCTGAAACGCGTTGGAAAAAAAAAAAAAGCTATAAGAGAGACATTAAATAGCACAAAATGCAGCTGCCGTTCCAACAACTGCTCCAATAATCCAATATACTCTCCCCTCCCCCCCCCCACTCCGATCTCTTGTAATACATTTCATCACCAGTTCCCTATCACAGTCCCTGAGACTTTTTTCCCACTGGGCCAGATTACCCGGCAACACACGGAGCGCACAACGGAAACTCCGCACGCAATCAGCGGGTAATGCCATAATTGAAATATGCTATTCGGCCCTCTGACACGTCCCGTCATGGAACCCCCCCCCCAATCCCCCCATCCCCCCAGATCAGCAGAAGGCCGCTGGCAGGACACCGTCATTTCTATATTGGAAACGTTAGGCGGGGAATAAAATCATTTGTTGAGCGGAGCGCCAAAAATGTCAGTGATGCAACGCGGTTCAACTTTAGTGCCGGCTCATGTTTAAACAATGGGAGCTTGAAGGTGGATTACGGACGAGCCGGCGAGGGCCGCAGCATATGAATGAGCCAGATGCTGGACCGCCACCTTGCAAAAGGCGCGATCGTTCAATGTAACAAAAATAACGACTCGCTGGCCACTTGCTTAGTGCGTGACCAAGGGACAATACAAAGTGACAGTTCATTAAAGGAGTTTCCTGTAATAAAGACCGCTCACTGCTGCTCTCTCTCCTTGTGCAGGGTGACTGGTCTCGACTCCGCCCCCTCCTGTCATTTTCTGCAGCCAGCCTGTAGTGGGTGGAGCCTGCTGACATCCTCCCACAGCTCTGCTCCCTCTCCTTGTGCAGGGTGATTGGTATTGTCTCCGCCCCCTCCCGCAGTTTTTTTTACAGGCTGCCTGAAGTGGGTGGAGCCTGCTGAGATCCTCCTACAGCTCTGCTTCCTCTCTTTATGCAGGGTGACTGGTCTTGTCTCCGCCCCCTCCAGCAGTTTTTTATAGTCAGCGTGTAGTAGGTGGAGCCTGCTGGGTCCCTCCCACAGCTCTGCTTTCTCTCTTTTTGTGCAGGGTGACTGGTCTTGTCTCCGCCCCCTCCTGCAGTTTTCTACAGACTACTTTTAGTAGGCGGAGCCTGCTTGGCCCTTCCCACAGCTCTGCTCTCTCTCCTTGTGCAGGATGACTGGTCTTGTCTCCACCCCCTCCTGCAGTTCTCTATAGTCAGCGTGCAGTAGGCGGAGCCTGCTTGGCCCCTCCCACAGCTCTGCTCTCTCTTTTTGTGCAGGGTGACTGGTCTTGTCTCCGCCCCCTCCTGCAGTTTTCTACGGGCTGCCTTTAGTAGGCGGAGCCTGCTTGGCCCCTCCCACAGCTCTGCTCTCCTTGTGCACGATGACTGGTCTTGTCTCCGCCCCCTCCTGCAGTTTTCTATGAGCTGCCTTTAGTAGGTGGAGCCTGCTTGGCCCCTCCCACAGCTCTGCTCTCTATCCTTGTGCAGGGTGACTGGTCTTGTCCCCGCCCCCTCCTGTAGTTCTCTGCTGGAAGCCTGTAGTACAGCGATAATGTCACTGCTGCTTTTACAAGGTAATATCTGGATTTGCAAAGGATCCTGGTCCACACGAAGGGGATTTATATTCTTTGTGGCTGTTAAGGAATATATTTATATAAAAGTTTTAGAGTCTGGAGTTCCGCTTTAAGCGGTCAGGTTACATGTAGTTGTCAGCGAAGTGGTTGTCAGTGTCTGTACAGCTGTGCTGAATTCGGCTTAAAACTTCCCATTACCGCCCTTCTCCGGTGACCGGGGTTGTCAGCGTGCTGTCCCTGTAATGCTCATTCTTTCCAGGCTCTATATGATGAAAGATGATCTGACCTGATGTCACTGAGGAGCCAATCAGTCGCTTGGGAACTCGCTCTGTAACTGTATCACCCATCCCCCCCCACCCACCTCCTGGCAATATACAGAACCTCAGCACTTTCCTTTTTGGATCAGGTTGTTATTGCTTCTATAAAAAGGATTATCCTGAAGGGGGTCATTCTCCTTACCTGCCTGGAAGGATTTATCCGAGCGCAGTGAGCGCGCTCAGTTCCATCATCACCATTCTGCTCTATGCAATGGAAAATGTTTTTCTGCTTTAAAGCTGAACTCCAGACACAAAAAGTTTCATCAAATATAATCCTCAATAATCACATAGGATATAAATCCATAGCTCCCAACTGTCCCTGATTTTGAGGGACTGTCCCTGATTTCGAGAGTCTGTCCTTGATTTCGAGGGTCTGTCCCTGATTTTGAGGGACTGTCCCTGATTTCGAGGGTCTGTCCCTGATTTTGAGGGTCTGTCCCTAATTTCAAGGGACTGTCCTTGATTTTGAGGGACTGTCCCTGATTTCAAGAGTCTGTCCCTGATTTCGAGGGTCTGTCCCTGATTTCAAAGGTCTGTCCCTGATTTTGAGGTACTGTCCCCAATTTCGAGGGTCTGTCCCTAATTCCGAGGGACTGTCCTTGATTCTGTCCCTAATTTGGAGCAATGTCCCTCTGTCCCTCTTTCCTCCTCATTTGTCCCTCATTTTGGTCTGATCACAAAGTGTTTCCCAGTGCTAAACCTTTCATCTGATTTTTAAATTTCTGCATTTGTAGATTTCAAAAGCCAATATAAAGAAATAGTAGTGGTAAAAAAACACATGTGGATTTAAAGTGATACTAAAGTTTTTTTCTATTAAAATAACAAACATGTTATACTTACTTGCTCTGTGTAGTAGTTTTGCATAGAGCGGCCCCGATCCTCCTCTTCTCAGGTCTCTGGTTGGAGCTCCTGGCCCCTCCCTCCTGTTGAGTGCCCCCACAGCAAGCAGCTTGCTATGGGGGCACCCGGGCCGCAGCTCCGTGTGTTCATTCAAACGCGGAGCCGTGGTTCGGCCCTGCCCCCCCCCTTATTGGCTAACTGAGTTTGATTGACAGCAGCGGGAGCCAATGGCGCCGCTGCTGTGTCACAGCCAATCAGAAAGGACAGTCCTGTATGGCTGAGGCACTCGTGGACATAGCTGGATAGAGATGGGGCTCAAGTAAGTATTAGGGGTGCGAGGAGAGAGAGCAGAGCTGTGGGAGGGGCCAACAGGCTCCATCCACTATAGACTGCCTGTAGAGAACTACAGGAGGGGGCGGAGACCAGACCAGTCACCCTGCACAAGGCAAGAAAGCAGAGCTGTGGGAGGGGCCAACAGGCTCCACCCGCTATAGATTGCCTGTAGAGAACTACAGGAGGGGGGCGGAGACCAGACCAGTCCACCCTGTACAAGGCAAGAAAGCAGAGCTGTGGGAGGGGCAAACAGGCTCCACCCACTATAGATTGCCTGTAGAGAACTACAGGAGGGGGGCGGAGACAAGAACAGTCACCCTGCACAAGGAGAGAAAGCAGAGCTGTGGGAGGGGCCAACAGGCTCCACCCGCTATAGATTGCCTGTAGAGAACTACAGGAGGGGGCGGAGACCAGACCAGTCACCCTGCACAAGGAGAGAGAGCAGCAGTGAGCAGTCTTTATTACAGGAAGGAAAATGTCAGCCTGCAGGCATTTTGATATTTGCATAACTCCTCCCAGGAGCCAACATACTGCTTGCATCAGGACTGAGGGCTCTGGAGAGGGGAACTGAGGAGGGGCGCTGTGATGCTTTCAGGAAGCCGGTGTCATCACAGGGTCTTTGTGCTTCTGTATGCAATACAGGCATGTCGTGGCTAGTGCCCCTCCCACCAGCCACAATCTGCTTGCATTGCATAGAGAAGCACAGAGATCCAGTGATGACACTGTTGGATCTAAAATAAGTTAAGCTATGAAACCAGAAGGTGTTTAAAAAATAAATTAGGATATTGATGGGGGGGGGGGGGGAGGAACCAGGGAAGGTAAAACAGGAGCAGATTAAACTTCAGCATTAAAATGAATACAAAGACAAACTTTTAACCCCTGAAAATGATGCATGATACATACATGATAGATATCCTTTAAAGATATAACATATATATAATACACAGAATAGTTTATGATAAAACTCTTATGTAGCAAATGAGGTGTACGGCTAAATAAAATGCCCTGAGCGGTGGGAAGCCGTCACGATTTCCCTCTGTTGCAGGTCGCGGAGCGCTAACACGGAACATCAGAGATCCCCGATCGGGTTCCCTGCTACTGAAACCTAAGAGGCTGAATTATTCCACGACAAATGACCAGCAGCTGCTCAAATCCCCAGAGAAAATAAGCAGAACCCGTCCCGAGCCGCTGACGTCCGCCGATCCTCTGGGTGGTCCAACGACCGCTTTGTAGATGAGAAACCTTCATCAGCCGGAAGGAAAAAAACCCCAACCGGATTAAAGGAGATGGAAACTCGAAAGTTGGCCAAAAAAACAGTGAAGTTTGGTTAGAAAAAAAAAAAAAGTGTTTTCATGATGTTCTATTAATGGGTTCAGGTCAATGTTTCTTTTCTACGACAATGACCAGGAGAATCGAAGGAGTTGGGTGAAGAGTTTTTCTTGACCAAAACGCTCATGACCGAGCGTCCCAAAATGGAGAATTCGGAACATCGACACGGCAATTCGAAGGAAATGTTTTAGGGTTTTTTCCTTACGAAATTTGTCAAGTCCAATAATGGTGCCATAAAATGCTCTGATGGAAGATCTGCCTCAACGTTCAAATGAAACTCATCTGGAGCTTGGAACTTCTGGAGCCTGGCCAGCTTCACCAGATGACTTCTCCTTTCCTCTGTGCCCCTTATGTCATAAAACAGCGGCCACTTTTCTACCCATAAATACTATTTTCACCTTTTTTTCGGGTGAAGTCTCTTTTTATGGTTTACATACCGGGGTCTCCAAACTTTTTAGTACATTCACATTGTATATTTTACAAATATTCGTGGACCAAAAATATCCCCATCAAAGACCTCTCATACATCAGGGTCCCCATCAGGGTCCCCCCTTACATCCCTATCAGAGACCCTCTTTACATTAAAACCCTATCAGTACCCCCCTCACATCACAGTCCTCATCAGAGCCCCCCCTATTTTAGTCCACGGAAATGGTTATAAAACACGTGAATGTTCATGAAGAGTTTAATGTAGTTTTGGTGGGTTGGTGACATCATTATGACATCATCGGGGGGGGGGGGGGGGCAGAGAGCACTCAATTTTCTATCCCTTGAAATGTGTCTTTAAATATATTTCTGTTTTGCACCTTACTTGTCACCTGCCTGATGAAGGGGTCTTCATGTGGCCCCAAAATGTCGCTATGTTGCTGTGATATGATTGTTAAATAAAGCCGTGGACCTTTTTTGGATCCTTAGTGTAAGGGTGACATATCCTTTGTGCCCCCTTACATTAGAGTTCCCCTCAGAGTCCCCATTAAGCTCCCCACTTACATCAAAGTCCCCTTTACATACAGGTCTCCATCAAAGCCCCTCCTCATTTTAGGGTCCTCATCCGAGTTCCTCTGCACGTCAGAGTATCCAATAGAGTCCCCCTTTACATCCAGGTTCCTATCAGAGTTCCCTTTACATTAGAGTCCCCATTAGGGTTCCTACTTACATCAGAGTTCCCATCAGAGTCCCCTTACATTAAAGCCCCCTTTACATCAGGGTCCCAATCAGAGTCCTAACTTTTGTTAGGGTCCCCATTAGAGTTCCCCTATACGTCAAAGGCTCCCCTTATATTAGAGTCCCAAGCAGAGTTCTCCTTACATCAGAGTCCCCATCAGGGTTCCCATCAGCGTCCCCTTACATAAGAGTCCCCTTTACATCCAGGTCCCCCTCAGGGCCCCTCCTTATATTAGGGTCCCCACTCGAGTTTGCCTGCACATTAGAGTCCCCCTTTACATCAGGGTTCCTATCAGAGTTCCCTTTACATCAGAGTCCCCATTAGGGTTCCTACTTACATCAGAGTTCCCATTAAAATCCCCTTTACATCAGGGTCCCAATCAGAGTCCTTCCTTTTACTAGGGTCCCCATTAGAGTTCCCCTATACATCAAAGGCTCCCCTTACATTACAGTCCCAATCAGAGTCCCCCTTATATCAAAGTCCCCATAAGGGTCCCTACTTACATCAGGGTTCCCATCAGAGTCCCCTTACATAAGAGTCCCCTTTACATCCAGGTCCCCCTCAGGGCCCCTCCTTATATTAGGGTCTCTATTCGAGTTCCCCTGCACATTAGAGTCTCCATTAGGTCGCCCTTTACATCAGGGTTCCTATCACAGTTCCCCTTACATCAGAATCCCCATTAAAGTCCCCACTTACATCAAAGTCCCCTTTACATACAGGTCTCCAACAGAGCCCCTCCTTTTTTTAGGGTTCCCCTCCCCCCCACCACATTTCTTTCATTGCCTGGCAGGCTGCATGATCGCATATGGGTTTGCTATGGATTTTGGGGGGATCCTACAATTTTTTTGTGTGGGGTTCCCTCTTCAAATCCATAACAGACTTTAAGCAAGGATAAGGGTCCGGCCTACATTAGGGAGGGGGGGGGGGACACCATATAAAAAAAAAACTGCTGGGCCCCTTCCACAGCTCAGCTCTCCGCCCTTGTGTAAGGTGACTAGTCTTGTCTCCGCCCTTTTCTGCAGTTTTCTGTAGTGGGTGGAGCCTGCTGAGCCCCTCCCACAGCTCTATTTTCTCTCTCCTTGTGCAGGGTGACTGTTCTTGTCTCCGCCCCCTCCTGTAGTTCTCTACAGGCACTCTCTAGTGGGTGGAGCCTGTTGGCCCCTCCCAAAGCTCTGCTTTCTCTCTCCTTGTGCAAAGTGATTGGTCTCGTCTCCGCCCCCTCCTGTAGTTCTCTACAGGCACTCTCTAGTGGGTGGAGCCTGCCGAGCCCCTCCCACATCTCTACTTTCTCTCCTTGTGCAGGGTGACTGTTCTTGTCTCCGCCCCCTCCTGTAGTTCTCTACATGCACTCTATTGTGGATGGAGCCTGTTGGCCCCTTCCAAAGCTCTGCTTTCTCTCTCCTTGTGCAAAGTGATTGGTCTCGTCTCCGCCCCCTCCTGTAGTTCTCTACAGGCACTCTCTAGTGGGTGGAGCCTGCCGAGCCCCTCCCACATCTCTACTTTCTCTCCTTGTGCAGGGTGACTGTTCTTGTCTCCGCCCCCCTCCTGTAGTTCTCTACAGGCACTCTCTAGTGGGTGGAGCCTGTTGGCCCCTCCCACAGCTCTGCTTTCTCTCTCCTTGTGCAGGGTGACTGGTCTCGTCTCCACCCCCTCCTGTAGTTCTCTACAGGCAATCTATAGTGGGTGGAGCCTGTTAGCTCCTCCCACAGCTCTGCTCTCTTTCCTTGTGCAGGGTGTCTGTTCTTGTCTCCGCCCCCTCCTGTAGTTCTTTACATGCACTCTATTGTGGATGGAGCCTGTTGGCCCCTCCCACAGCTCCGCTCTCTGCACAGGTTATGTACAGCCCAGTGATGATGTCACTGCTACTTTTACAAGGTCATATCTGGGTTTGCAAAGGGCGGTTGGTGCACACAAAATCGACTATTGAGGAGTATATTCAAAAGTTTTTGTTCCCTTTTAAAGTTTCCTTTTTTTTTTTTTTGGTCCGTCCCGTTACTACCAACCTGAACTAAGAACCTCGACAAACAGTCCTCCTTAAAATAATAGGAAGTGGAGCTTACACGGATTACGTTGAGGCGGAGGAATGTACTTTTCTAAAAACACACAAAGTGTCTGCTTGAGCCAACCGCTCACTCCAGATGATAAAGCGACTACGAAGTGACCCGTTAAGGGCTGACGTGCCGCCCCAGCCAGGCAAGACGGAACCAGTCTAAGCGGCTGAGATTGACTCCCCCCCCCCCCCAGAAAGGAAGATGATGTATTCCTGCCATTGGCACGAGAAGGTGACTCAACCCCAAAAAAATGCATGTTTAACGTTTTGGACGAATTGTGGAAAAATGTTGTGAAATCCGCCGGCGCTGCGAGGCGCTGCGAGGCGATCCGAGGCGATCCGAGGGATTGACATGTTTTGTACTTTCTACATAAATGGAAGCAGAGAAGGTAAATCGGACGCCTGACTGGCAGTCATAGACTGTGAAATGGCACAGCATGGCGGCGACGTACCCGCGGCGCGCTCAACTGCAGGATGTTATACAAGCAAAAAAACGAAAAGATCTGGGAGTTCCCCCACCCCCCGTCCTCTAGAAGTATCTTTTACTAAAGAATGAAATCCCATTCACTCCACCGTATCGCTTTTTTTTTTTTTTTTTTGGCGTGATTTTAACGCGGGCAGCTCATTCTTTTGAATGTGTTATAAAGGAATAAAGTTGCGCGCTACTAGGTGTAATTTTGTTTTAAAAAAATATAAACCATCAACCTACGGTGATTATAGTCAAAATAGATGAGTTGTCTGTTTTTTCTTCTATCAAGTTACTCCTATGAGATTCTTATCTCTATTATTATTATTATTATACAGGATTTATATAGCGCCAACAGTTTACGCAGCGCTTTATATGAACTGACTCCTACCATTCGGCTTTAGTTGGACTTTTATTCACATTTATTTATTTGTATGTTTTTGGATATTTATCATGTTCATTTTTTAAGTATATTAATTCATGGCACGTTATTGAACAAGCGCACCACTCTTATTCCTTTTCCATTCTTTTGAATGCTTGCCCTACGTGCGGCAAACGCGGCTAACCGTTCTAGTACCGTGCACTTTTACCCCTTTCCTAATTTTGAGCTTTTGGCGCTGTTGTGCCTTTAACCAGTTCCCGAACCGGCCACCGCAGTTGTACCCCGGCAGGTTGGCTCTCCTGCGCGACTCGGCATCATTGTACGTCGGGGCGCGTACGAGGCGTTCTGTGGTCGCGCGTGTGCTGCCCAGAGTCACACGTGCCCATTCGCTAGCAGGGGAGCCAATCAGTGAGGCGCGCAAGTGCTGCCAGAGGCGCAAGTGCCCATTCGCTAGCAAGGGAGCCAATCAGCAGGTCGCGCATGTGCTGCCAGAGGCACGCCTGGCCATTCGCTAGCAGGGGAGCCAATCGGCGGGTCACACCCGCGATCGCTTCCACAGAGGAGCAGAATGGGGATCTGCCAGTGTAAACAAAACAGTCCCCCGTTCTGTCAGGGGAGTAGAGTGTGATTGTCTGTTCCTAATGATCAGAAATAGCAATATCTCTCTACTCCCATTCAGGTCCCCCCCCACACCTTGAAACACCTCCCTAGGGAACACATTTAACCCCTTGATCGCCCCCTAGTGTTAACCCTTTCCCTGCCAGTGTCTTTTATACAGTAAACAGTGCATTTTTATAGCTCTGATCGCTGTATAAATGTCAGTGGTCCCAAAAAAGTGTCAAAAGTGTCCGATCTGTCCGCCGCAATGTCGCAGTCTCTCTAAAAAAAAAATCGCAGATCACTGCCATTACTAGTAAAAAAAAATAATAATAATAAAAATGGCATAAATCTATCCCCTATTTTGTAGACGTGATAACTTTTGTGCAAAGCAATCAATATACGCTTATTGGGATTTTTGCACCAAAATAATGTAGAAGAGTACATATTGGCCTAAACTGATGAAGAGATTAGTTGTTTTACATTTTTTTTTTTGGAATATTTATTATAGCAAAAATCTCTGATTGCTGTATAAATGTCACTGGTCCCAATAAAGTGTTAAAAGTATCCGATCTGTCTGCCGCAATGTCGCTGTCCCGCTAAAAATTGCAGATCACCGCCATTACTAATTAAAATTAAAAAAATTATAATAAAAATATTGGCCTAAACTGATGAAGAAATTTGTTTTTTATTTTACATCTTTTATTTTTTTATGGATATTTATTATCGTAGAGTAAAAAATATTGTTTTTTTTTTTTTTTTTAAATCGTCGCTCTTTTTTTGTATATAGCGCAAAAAGTAAAAACAGGCAGAGGTGATCGAATACCACCAAAGGAAAGCTCTATTTGTGGGGAAAAAAAGGACATCAATTTTGTTTAGGCACAGCGTCGCACGACCGCGCAATTGTCAACTAAAGCGACACGCAGTGCCGTATCGCAAATAAAAAAAAAAAAATGGCCCGGTCAGGAAGTGGATAAATCCTTCCGGGGGCCGAAGTGGTTAAATGACGATTGTGCGGTCATGCAACGCTGCACCCAAACTAAATTCTTATCATTTTGTTTGCACAAATAGAGATTTCTTTTGGTGGTATTTAATCACCACTGATTTTTTTTTAATTTTTTTTTTTGCTAAATAAGCGAAAGAAATAAAACATTTTTTCCTTTGTTTATCAAATTTTGCAAATAAATGTTGTTCTTCATAAATTTAGGCCAAAATGTATTCTGCTACATTTCTTTGGTGAAAATAACCCAAATCAGTGAATATTATTTAGTCTGTAGGAGAGCTAAAGAGTCCACAAACTATAGGATATATATCTGAAAATTGATCAATCCCGATGTACCGACGGACTATCGCATTTCTTGAGGCCTACAAAATAGGGGATAGATTTATGGCATTTTTAGTATTATTTTTTTGCATTGGGGGGGGGGGGGGGGGGGCTGTAATTGGAAGGGGGATTTTGATGTAAAGGGGGGTTGTAATGTGAAGCGGGGAGTGTGAAGAAGAGAGGGGAATTAGTTATGGGGGGGGGGGGGGTTGTGATCAGAGGGGGCTGTGATATAAGGGGGGGAGATGTAAAGGGGGGACTGTTATGTAAAGGGGGAGGGGGACTGAGAACACTGATGTAAAGGAGGGTACATGAATTAGAAGGGGGGCTGTGATGTGAAGGGGAGACTGAGAACACTGGTAAAAAGGGAAAGGGAGCATTGATGTGAAGGAAAGGGGACTGTGATGTGGGGAAATATAATGTAAAGGGGGTACTGTGAAGGGGGGATATAATGCAAAGGAGGTACTGTGATGTAAAGGGGGGAATATAATGTAAAGAGGATACTGTGGTGTGAAGGGGGGGCTGAGAGCACTGCTGTAAAAAGTGGAAAGTGATTTAAAGGTGAGAATATAATGTAAAGGGGGACTGTGATGTAAAGGGGGGTACTCTGATGTAAAAGGGTGCCATTGGGGGGGGGGGCTGTTATTGGAGGGGTGATTTTGATGTAAAGGGGGGTTGTAATGTGAAAAAGCGGGGAGTGTGAAGAAGAGAGGGGAATTAGATATAAGGGGGGGGGGTTGTGATGCAAAGGGGGCTGTGATATAAGGGGGGGATTGTATTGTGAGGGGGGCTGAAGACACTGATGTGAAAGAGGGACTGAGAACACTCCTGAAAAAGGGTAAAGTGATGTAAAGGGAGAGGGGGACTGAGAACACTGATGTAAAGGGGGGTCCATGAACTAGAAGGGGGACTGTGATGTGAAGGGGGGACTGAGAACACTGGTAAAAAAGGGAAAGGGAGCATTGATGTGAAGGAAGGGGGACTGGGATGTGGGGAAATATAATGTAAAGGGGGTACTGTGATGTAAAGGGGGGAATATAATGTAAAGTGGGTACTGTGATGTAAAGGGGGAAATATAATGTAAAGTGGGTACTGTGATGTAAAGGGGGGGATATAATGTAAAGTGGGTACTGTGATGTAAAGGGGGGGATATAATGTAAAGAGGATACTGTGATGTGAAGGGGAGACTAAGAACACTGATAGAAAAGGCCAGGGTGCTTTGATGTGAAGGGGGTTTGAGGACACTGACGTAATGGCGTGGGAGCTATGATGTAAAGAGGGGGCTGTGATGTGAAGAGGGGGAGCTGTGATATGAAGGAACGACATGGTTATGATGTCATTTCCTGTTGTGTGTTCCCTTTGTTTTAATAAAGCAAGAAGGGCTCAGCCCCGTGTCCAGCACCATCTTTGGCCTTCGTGGAAGCATCTTTATCCAATGCACATCAGTACAGCTGTGTTTCAGCTTTTTATTGTGTTCACTGTGTTATGTTTATTTACTATGCTAATGTTTTGTATACATATATAAATTTTTCTATGGAATAAAATTGTTTTTTACATTACGCTGTTGCCGTTAAAGTCCCACAACCTTATTTGGGGGTATTTTTTTCACCTATCTTGTCTGGTAAGAGTTACATCTACAGCACATTTCCAACAGGTAGATCAATGAAGGTCTACAAATAATATGAAATGTCCTTGTTGAATGTCCTCACCTTAGTGCCGAGGCATGCTTTCCCTTTCTTGTACTCCTTCTGGCCGTTCCGTTTGTCCAGCTTATTCCACAAGGCCTTGGCCTTCCAGCTGGTCACCTTGGACTTCAGCTTGCTGTAGAAGTGCCGGTAGTCCTGGAGGTCCAGCTCCAGCTGCCGGGTGAGAATGTTGAAGGCCTGCAGGGTTCCTTTACATGTGGTGGCCTGGACAAAGTTCTCGAAGAGCTGCCCGGCCTGGCTCTGCTTCTCGTCATCGTTCTCTCCCATCGTTCAAAGCGTCTGGATGGTTCGGCCAGGTCTGCGGGGCTCTACATGAAGCAGGAGAAGGCTTGGACCGCACGTGACTGTGACACCTGCAACCAGAAAAATCAGTCATGTATGAGGACGGCGGCCACTCATTGAATCATGTTAACAAACTGTTTATAAATTCAAAGACAATCCAGGTTTTTAATCAGTTCAGCTCTGACACTTGTGCGCCCCCTATGGACCAGAGCAACATTTATATTACTGCTTTGGGCCTGTTTATTGAGCAATGACTTTGTCATTACCTAACCACTTGCTGTCTGGCTATTGTACATAAACTTTTAAGTGTTCATTGCGGCCATTCTAGCATGTACATGAGCACAATGTGGGTGCACTGTCCAGTGTAGCGTACTAAATCAATGTACAGAGCCATTCAGAGTGGCCCTGTACCATGTGCTTGCTGTGAAAAATCACAGTGATCACACATTTTTTACATGGGCTGCGGTTAGCAGCTGCTATCACTTTAATCTCACACAGTGATGGCGGTGTGAGGTGAGAAGGAAGTTCCTGATCCGGCACGAAGTAAAAAAAGAAACTACAAAAGTATAACCGCTGCCAGATACACTGATATCCACCCCTCTACTGTCATCACTCCTCTACAGTATATGTCAGCCCCATCCTGTCCCTGATCTGACCCGTATGTGCCATGTTTTATTTCCCTAATACTGGCATGTTTCTTCATTTCTAAAGTACTGTGGCAAAAAAAGCAGATCACTTTGGGTTGCCAACTCTGCATTTTTTTTTTGTTATGTTTTTTGGTATTTTACGCTTTATAAATATATTATTTATATATATATATATTATATATACATATTTATTATATATTTTTATATTATTATTAATATTATTATTACTCAATATTACATATATATATATATATATATATATATATATATATATATATATATATATATATATATATATATATATATATATATATATATATATATATAATTGCAATTTTTTATATATTTTTTATTTAATAAATATAATATTTATTATATATTTTATGTCATCATTAAATATTATTATTAATAGGATTTATACAGGATTTATAATAGTAAAATTACTATTATTATTATTCCTAGTATTATTACTCTAAATAATATATATATATATATATATTTAATATTATAATATTTTATTTATATATATATATATATATATATATATATATATATATATATATATATATATATATATATAATTGCAATTTTTTATATATTTTTTATTTAATAAATATAATATTTATTATATATTTTTATATCATCATTAAATATTATTATTAATATCATTAATATTATTATTATCATACAGGATTTATAATAGTAAAATTACTATTATTGTTATTCCTAGTATTATTACTCTATACTCTTACTATATATATATATATTTAATATTATAATATTTTATTTATATATATATATATATATATATATATATATATATATATATATATATTAATAATAATATAAAAATGTATAATGAATATTATATTTATTAAATAAAAATATAAAAATAGGTGTTTGGGAGAGCTGCGTAAACATCCTGTGTGCCTATATATCCCATCTGAACAATGTTTACAAGCAATGATTCTTTGTATTTTTCTATCTCACATCAGAATAGTGTTTGTAAACATTGTATCAGATGGTCCCTGTTATATTTAAACAACAACTCCCGGCTGTCGTTTTGACAGTTGGCAATTGCCAGCAAGGGCAGAGGGGCAGAAGGACAAGGTGTACTACACAAGCCCCGTGTATCTTAATGACATGCTCAGTGCCCATAACTAGGGAAAGAGAACCCTGTCACCAACTTAAAGAATTACAGATAAAAGCACAGAAAAAAAAATCAATTATTTTATTTGCTGACACACAGTGTTTTTCTCTTTCCATGAATCATTTTTTTATTCACTTGCAATGCATCTCTGAACTTGTCAGAAAATTTGACTACTCCAGGAAAAGAATCAATATCCTAGAGAACAATCCCCTCCCTCCAAGTCACAGCCCTCTCTTCCTCTGGGAGTTTTTTTTTAATGACTGCCTGTACTGGCCCAGCTCCTCAGCCCCTTTGAAGATTCATCAGATGAAGATAAAGGAAACTAATGCAGCCGTCACATCTAAGAACTGGTAAGCTGCAATATAATAAATGTTTGCTTTTGGGTATATTACCGCTGTAACCATATGGGAAGATTTTTAAAAAAAATGTTTTAAATAAATGTAGACTTATAATGACTTCTAGGGACAAAAGTTTATACACAGACACAAAACGCGTGTTACACACACAGCGCTCTCAGATTAGCGCACCAGAAAACCGCAGGGATCATGGAGCTGGCTATGCGGATTAGCAACATTTGTAGACAGCAAAGCTCCTTCTCCCCTGACTGCATGTGAAAGGGAAGTCTTTGGAATGCCGAATTTCTCACCTTCTTCACTTTCACCCATATAGAGCTCAGCCGGGGAGATTGTGGTGAACAGAGAGTCTTGCCCCTGTGCCCCTATGCCCCTGTGCCCCTATGCCCCTGTGCCCCTATGCCCCTGTGCCCCTGTTCCCCCCTGGTACCCATTCTGCAGTTACAGGACCAAATGCTGCCCCTTTGGTATTTACTGTGTGGCCCCTGGGGGTCCCTGCCTAGTCTGTGTTTTTTCATTATCTAGGTGCTTACTTCTGAATTTTTTTTCTTTATAATGGATTTTTAGTATTGCTGCAAGCCAGTGGCGGTGCGTCCATTAATGGCGCACGGGCGCCGCCCCCTCTCTCCTGCCACCCCCCTCCGTGTAGAATGGATAGATTCACGCATTGCATGAATCTATTCACGGCTGCTGTAGCCACCCCCTATTCAGGAGTCCGGCCCCTTTTCGGACGCCTCGATTCCAGCGGCGGGGGGGTGTATTTTTGAAGCACCTGATCAGAGCCATAGGCTCTAATGGACTTCAAAAAAGGTGGACTTGGAGTGCGGAGCATTGCACTCGCAGTCCACCCAGGTGTGTTAGCAAACCAAATGAATATTTGCTTTTCTAACACTGAACCGCCTCTCAGCCAATCAGGAGGCTCAGATCTGATACCCGTCACCTGATTGGCTGAAGGCACAGGTGCTCCGATTGGACGGAAGGAACGGAAGAAGAGACACATGGGAGGACAGAGAACCATGGAGGACACAGGAGCCGTCCTGACCCGCTGCATGTCCCACAGCTCGCTGCCCGTCACCCGCCACCAAGATGGGGTAAGTGTGTGCCGGTCAGACGGCGAGCGGGGGGGGGGGTTCTCAGAGGCTGCATATGCTGGGCACAGAGGCTGCATATGATGGGCACAGGCAGCATATGATGGGCACAGAGGCTGCATATGATGGGCACAGGCGGCATATGATGGGCACAGAGGCTGCATATGATGGGCACAGAGGCTGCATATAAAGGACACAGGCGGCATATGATGGGCACAGAGGCTGCATATGATGGGCACAGGCTGCATATGATGGGCACAGGCGGCATATGATGGACACAGAGGCTGCATATGATGGGCACAGAGGCTGCATATGATGGGCACAGGCGGCATATGATGGGCACAGAGGCTGCATATGATGGGCACAGGCGGCATATGATGGGCACAGAGGCTGCATATGCTGGGCACAGAGGCTGCATATGATGGGCACAGAGGCTGCATATGATGGGCACAGAGGCTGCATATGATGGGCACAGGCGGCATATGATGGGCACAGAGGCTGCATATGATGGGTACAGTGGCTGCAATGACACACCTCCCAACTTTTTGAGAAGGGAATGAGGGACACCTATCAGCAAAAGTATGCAGGCATAGGACACACCCCTGGCCACTCCCCCTTAAAGGAGAATTGTACAAAAAACCAAGATTGGTTAAACCCACAAGTGCTTTTTTTTTACCACTACTATTCCTTTATATTGGCTTTTGGAATTTACAAATGCAGCAATTTAGAAATTGGATGAAAGGTTTAGCTCTGGGAAACACGTTTTGAAAGATAAAAAGTGCATTTTATATACAACTATATAGATCAGACCAAAATGAGGAACAAATGAGGAGGAATGAGGGACAGAGGGACATTGCTCCAAATAAGGGACAGTCCCTCGAAATCCGGGACAGTTGGGAGCCATGCAATGGCAGCAAACGGGAGGGGTGTTCACATGCTGGGGTCATGATGCTTTGCACCCACAGCAAAAATGATATATGGTGAGTAGCGGGCAGCAAGCAGAGCATTGGGAGACGTAAGGATGTTGTGTTATCCCCGGTAATAACTGGACGCGTAACACGCCTGAAATATTTCCTTTAATAACGACGTGCGCGGTGGATGCGGAGAAGCGCCTGGCAGGACACCCAGTGACCAGAGAGGAGGACATGAACTCCTTTATAATCTAATAAGAAGACGATCCGTCTGCAAGAATTCTCTCCGCGTCCAGATATATACGCCGGCAGGTAACAAAGTCACCACCGCCCGCTGCGTTATCCCGCGATATCCACCACGGTTATTATTCCAGGATCTCATACCTAAACAATCTGCAGCAGAGAACACCGTGTCCTCAATTCAACAAATGATTTCACACGTCCTTCAACTTCATACCAAGCTTGTTTTGGCTAAAAAGCTGAACTCCGGGGGGGGGGGGGGGATTCAAAACTATCCTTGCAGTGGCGCTGCAAGGGTTAAATATCTGGGGGAACATTAAAAAGAAGAAGTTCTACCTATCTAATTCCTCCTCTCCGTTCAGACGGTCCCCCCCCCCCCCCAAGCTGCTCCTTCTGCCCCACTGATATGTATTTATTCTGCGTTGTATTGAGCTGCATCAGGTTATTATTGTTCTGTAGTATGCTGACATCTAGTGGCCATATGGAGCCACTGCAAATTGTTTACTTATGTGATTTGATACTTCCCTCTGTCCTCCCCTCCCGTTTAATGCTAGTTAGTTCATTCCTAGCTCACCCTGTCTGCTTCTCCCATGTTCCCTCAGTCAGTGTTAGTACTTCTCAGAGATAGGGCTTAGAAAAGTCATTGTCTTCTTACACTCTAAAAGACCAGAGAAAAAAAAATCTGCTGTACTGCAAACAGTAATTGTAAAGGTATTATTTTATTATTAACAAACACAGTGGCAGCCCGTCTATAAGGGACGCTAGGGCGCTGCCCCATTTAGCCACTATTTATCCGCTATTTTGCAGGACACACCCCTATTCATGCATCTGGCCCCTTTCAGGACGCCAGGCGCGTGAATTACAGCGGCGGGGGTGTTTTTTTTTTAAAGCACATGATTAGAGCCAGAGGCTCTAATAGGCTTCAAAATAGGGTGGGCTTGTGGCGCAGGAGCCCACCCAGGTGTTACAACAGCGAATGAATATTCGCTATTGAAACACTGAGCCTCATACCCGGCCAATCAGAAGCAGGTCTAAAAACCCATTTTCCGATTGGCCGAAAAGAGAAGAGTCCCAATTGGCCGCTGAGGAGGAGGGAGGAAATGGAAGCTGCCGCGATGCCCGTGGAGAGCAGGGGAAGGGAAAGCTGTTGCCGCCACCCAGCAAGGGAAGCCACCGGTGAAGCCTTGTTGAAGTGCTGCCCACTATAGATGGGGTAAGTGCACCAGACCCACCCGACCGGGGGGGGGGGTGTTATACTGTTTGCCGCCCCCCCCCTAAAAAAAAATTACCACCGGCCGCCACGGTTTTGCACAGATCAGTCCTGATTCTCCTCTTCTCCCATTCCCCACCAGTGCTCCTGGCTCCTCCCCCCTGGATGAGTGCCCCCATAGCAAGCCACTTGCTATAGGGGCACTCGTGCAGGCTCGCTCCCGACATTGACACATACAGTTTGACTCGGCCCTGCCCCCTGCTTCCGCTTCACTAGCTGTGATTGAGAGCAGCAGGTGCCAACAGCTCCCTCTGCTGTGTCTGAGCCAGTGAGGAGAGAGAGCAGTGATGCTGCTTTCATGCACATCGTTTGATCAACATCAGGCTCAGGTAAGTATAAGGGGGTGCAGGGGGTGGGGGGGGGGGGCTGTACACAGAAGGTTTTTTACCTTAATGCATAGAAAAACCTCCTGCCTTTCAAACCACTTGAAGTAAATTTGTGTTGGATTCGAACTTGCGTGTCTTATTGAAGAGTTAAGCTGCCTGTGGATGGTGCCAAGTCAGCAGATGGCCATACTATCTCCACAGACTGGGTCCAAGGAGGTATGTCAATTCAGAAAGTGACATTTGAAACAGAACACTGCTCCCCTTTGGCACTCCATCCATTGGCCACACTGTGAAGTAATCATGTGCAATTCAGGATATGAGCAGTCCTGCATTGGAAGTAAGGTTGCCGAGGGCCCAACTATAACCGGGAGTCTCAGAGGGAAAAAGGAGAGCACCAGCTGCAGGGGGAGCAAGGTGGGCCCCACTGCAATAGTAGTTTTGAAATTTCCCCTGGGGGTCCCATGACCCCCTTGATCACATGGCCTCTTCTGAAGAGAAGGATTGGCCAACCTGACCTCTTCCTAAAGGCAATCTGTGCTGAAGAGACTAACATGGTTGGGTTCCAGTGGAAAATACCTTAATTCCATCAGTTAATACCTTTTTGTGTTACTAATTATGCTGAGTAACTTAAATAAGGGTGATACTGTGATGCTGGGATACAGAATCATCGGAATAGTGGTCGGGAATGGGGGACACTCTTGGCAAATCTGGGACAGTTGGCACCCATGGGTGCCCCGTGTACAAAGCCAGCTCCATAAAGACATGGTTTGACCAGTTGGTGTGGAGGAACTCATGTGACCCGTATAGAGCCCTGACCTCAACTCTACTGAACACTATTGGAATTATATGGAATGAGTCAGGTCTTCTCATCCAACATCTCCATAAAGACATAGTTTGATGAGTTTGTTGTAGAGCAGGGGTAGGCAACCTCGGCCCTCCAGCTGTTTTGAAACCACAAATCCCATGAAACATTGCAAGACCCTGACAATCACAGGCATGACTCCTAGAGGCAGTGACATGATGGGATTTGTAGTTTCAAAACAGCTGGAGGACCGAGGAACTCAAGTGGCCTTCAGAGAGCCCTGACCTTAACCCTACTGGACACCTTTGGCATTAAATTGGAGCAAGCCAGGTCTTCTCATCCAACATCTCCATAAAGACATAGTTTGATGATTTTGGTGTTGAGGAGCTCAAGTGACCTGCATAGAGCCATGACCTCAACCCTACTGATCACTTTTGGGATGAATTAGAATGAGCCAGGTCTTCTCATCCAACATCTACATAAAGACATGGTTAGATGAGTTTGGTGTAGAGGATTTCATGTGACCTGCATAGAGCCCTGGCCTCAACTCTACTAAACACTTTTGGGATAAATCGGAATGAGCCAGGTGCTGTGATGCCGGTATACAGCATCATCAGTATAGTGGTCGGGGATGTGGGACCCTCTTGGCAAATCCGAACAGTTGGCATCTATGGGTGCCTATATAACTACAAACTATAATACAGAATACTTGCATCAAGCTGATCTCTTTTATATGTACAGTATATCCAAAAAATAATCTATACATTCCCTTCAAGCAGAGATCACACGACCAAACGCCTAGGTTTTGAGGGTTGGTCAAGCCATATATGGAAGCCTTTTTTGATAGAGTATTTTGCAGATTAAATTGTTCAACTAAACCTGCGCCTGGCTATTGTATTATAGTTTCGACACATCTCTTGGCACTGTCTTGTAAATAGACGTGACATCTATCTGATGTTGTAAGAACGAGGTAGACGAAAAGCAGACATTGTATGAAATAACACGGAAAGGTGGAAATCGGCAGTTGTAACAGCCATATAGATGTAATACAAGGTAGACGGAGTAACTCATAGTTTGATGTGATCTCCAGCCAAGAACATCATTTAACAAGAAGTGAGAAGTCCCAGAGGGGGTCAGAGTAGTGATTGGGGTTGATAAGCTCCAGGCGTGTTCTGGTTGATCCTCAGCCAGGTCTGTTCCTATGTACATTCTCGTATGATCGTGTTATTAACACATATGTGTCAGTATGAGACAGGCATACGTGGGAAGAGTAGAAGCAGTCCTTTATGAAGTTAAACCATTAGTTATGATATTTATCATCATTTATAATCTAAAGTTGACCATACACCTTACAATATGATGGTACAATCTCCATTAGATGTACAAGAAAAATGATACAATATGGCCAAAGGTTTGTTGAGTCCTCGCCATGACACCTAGTATACGGCCAAAAGTACACTGACCCCTTCTAAATGATGGAGTTCATGTGTTTCCAGTGAAGGTCACTGATAATACTATAACATAGAAAGACATTTTAGATAATTGTGCACTTCTAACCTTGTGGTAAGAGTTTGGAGAAAACCTTTTCCTGTTCCAGCATGACTGTGCCCCTGTGTACAAAGCCAGCTCCATAAAGACATGGTTTGACCAGCTTGGTGTAGACCTGACCTTAAGCCTACTGATCACCTATGGGAAGAATTTCAATGAGCCAGGTCTTCTCATCCAATATCTCCATAAAGACATGGTTTGATGAGTTTGTTGTAGAGGAATTCGAGTGGCCTTCACAGAGCTCTGTCCTCAACCAAGCTGATCACTTTTGTGATGATATGGAATGAGCCAGGTCTTCTCATCCAAAAATCTCCATATAGACATGGTTTGATGAGTTTAATGTGGAGGAACTCGAATGGCCTTCAGAGAGCTCTGACCTCAACCCTACTTGACACCTTTGGAATAAACTGGAATGAGCCCGGTCTTCTCAACCAACATCTCCATAAAGACATGGTTTGATGAGTTTGTTGTAGAGGAACTCGAGTGGCCTTTACAGAGCTCTGACCTCAACCCGACTAATCACTTTTGGAATGATATGGAATGAGCCAGGTCTTCTCATCCAAAAATCTCCATATAGACATGGTTTGATGAGTTTAATGTGGAGGAACTCAAATGGCCCTCAGAGAGCTCTGACCTCAACTCTACTTGACACCCTTTGAATGAATTGGAATGAGCCCGGTCTTCTCAACCAACATCTCCATAAATACATGGTTTGATGAGTTTGTTGTAGAGGAACTTGAGTAGTCTTCACAGAGCTCTGACCTCAACCCGAGTAATCACTTTTGGAATGATATGGAATGAGTCGGGTCTTCTTATCCATCATAGACATGGATTGATGAGTTTGTTGTAGAAGAACTCTAGTGACCTTCATAGAGCTCTGACCTCAACCCCACTCAACACCTCTATGTGTCACCTCTGAGCCAGCCAGGATGGCATCACCTTTGTCCAGGCATCATCTAGGGTTACCATCTACTCCCTGGACTGAGATGCCGACTCAGAGGTGCCAAAAATCCTGGTTTCCGGTGTTCACAAATGTGTGACACAGATCAACCCCTGCTGCAGCCTTTCATCATGTTGACTTGCTACAAAGTTACAATGTTGCAATCTGATCAATGGGGGGAGGAGACTGGGGAAATGTTTCTTCCTGCCTGCAGCAGACTCATGACACAATCTGAGCCTAGGCAAAGTCACTGGAGCTCAAGGATGGATTTAAAAAAAATTATACTGTTGCTTTTAATGGTTACATGTCTGGAAATGATTTAGACATATACATTTCCTGACGGGTGCATTTATATGGCGTATTCTGTGCGTTTTTTTCCATGGTAGGTGCTCTTTAAGCAAGGTGAACGAAGGCCAGGTCTGAGGCTTACTTGATCCCAAACACTTTAATCTGTCTGTTTAAACTTGGCAGGAAGTCTTATTAAATTATAAGCTGCAGAAGTACCGGGGGAGGGAGAACTTCTGTGCCGTCCTGCAGGTCACGGGAAGGGAAAATTATTATTTTCAAAAAGAGAACAAACCGAAGCCGGGGGAATTCGATGTTTCCAATTTGTCTCTTTGAGGAGAGATGTTTTCAGAGCCGGGAGAAGTTATTGCTTGATCTGCTGCCAGCAGAATAAAAATGTATCTCCAGAACGTCTTTGTGGGATCATCTCGGGTTCAGCCTGAGGATTTAGGAGAAGCTAGTGACAGCGCCGAGGCTCCAGGCACCTTGTGCCTCATTCATGGCTGCAGGCTGCTAATAGTTCCTTGTGATTCCATAAGAATAATACCAGAGGAGTCCGTCTGTATAAACTGTAATAAAACCCAACTCCAGGCAGAAAAACTTTCATTTAAATACAGTGCCTTGAAAAAGTATTCATACCCCTAGACATTTTCCACATTTTGTCATGTTACAACCAAAAACGTAAATGTATTTTATTGGGATCTTTTCTGATTGACCAACACAAAGTGGCACATAATTGTGAAGTGGAAGGAAAATGATAAATGGTTTTTAAAATTTTTTCCAAATAAATCTGTGAAAAGTGTGGGGGGCCGTCAGAATTTTCGAAAAAAAAAGTCCGATGAGGCATACACACGATCGGAATAGACGATGAAAAGCTTCTGTCTGACTTTTTCTAGCAGACATTCCGCTCGTGTGTATGGGGCATAACTGGTTTTCTTCTAAGATTGCCCTATATTTGGCTCCATCCATCTTCCCATCAACTCTGACCAGCTTCCCTGTCCCTGCTGAAGAAAAGCATCCCCACAACATGATGCTGCCACCACCATGTTTCACAGTGGGGATGGTGTGTTCAGGGTGCAGTGTTAGTTTTCCGCCACACATAGAGTTTTGCTTTTAGGCCAAAACGTTTAATTTTGGTCTCATCTGACCAGAGCACCTTCTTCCACATGTTTGCTGTGTCCTCCACATGGCTTCTCACAAACTGCAAACGGAACTTCTTATGTCTTTCTTTCACCAATGTCCTTCTTCTTGTCACTCTTCCATAAAGGGCAGATTTGTGGAGAACACGACTAATAGTTGTCCTGTGGACAGATTCTCCCACCTGAGCTGTGGATCTCTGCAGCTCCTCCAGAGTTACCATGGACCTCTTGGCTGCTTCTCTGATGAATGCTCTCCTTGCCCGGCCGGTCAGTTTAGGTCAGGGGTGTCCAATCTTTTTTCCAAGAGGGCCAGATTTGATGAATAGAACATGCTTGAGGGCCGACCATTTTGCCTGACATTCTTAAACCATTAAAATTTGGTCTAAGTGTGTCCATCCGAGCACTAATACACGGCCCAACAAGAATTCTCTTGCCTTTGTGCTGTGTGTGGTGAATAGATGAGCTTGGGCGTGTTATTTGGATATACCGGATTTAATCTGCTTATAACATGCACCTTCACTTTAAAAATGAAGTTTCAGGAAAAAAAATCTTATATTTTAAATAAAGAACTGTGAAGCAAAATAAGGGTCAGTGCCCATCAATGCAGCCTAATCAGTGCCCATCTGCGGCCCCCACTCCATTGCCATGAATGTGGCCCCCACTGTATTGACATGAATGCAGCCCCCACCGTATTGACATGAATGCAGCCCCCACCGTATTGACATGAATGCAGCCCCCACCGTATTGACATGAATGCAGCCCCCACCACATTAACATGAATGCAGCCCCCACCACATTAACATGAATGCAGCCCCCACCGTATTGACATGAATGCAGCCCCCACCGTATTGACATGAATGCAGCCCCCACCGTATTGACATGAATGCAGCCCCCACCACATTCACATGAATGCAGCCCCCACCACATTCACATGAATGCAGCCCCCACCACATTCACATGAATGCAGCCCCCACCGTATTGACATGAATGCAGCCCCCACCGTATTGACATGAATGCAGCCCCCACCGTATTGACATGAATGCAGCCCCCACCGTATTGACATGAATGCAGCCCCCACCACATTGACATGAATGCAGCCCCCACCGTATTGACATGAATGCAGCCCCCACCGTATTGACATGAATGCAGCCCCCACCGTATTGACATGAATGCAGCCCCCACCGTATTGACATGAATGCAGCCCCCACCACATTGACATGAATGCAGCCCCCACCGTATTGACATGAATGCAGCCCCCACCGTATTGACATGAATGCAGCCCCCACCGTATTGACATGAATGCAGCCCCCACCGTATTGACATGAATGCAGCCCCCACCGTATTGACATGAATGCAGCCCCCACCGTATTGACATGAATGCAGCCCCCACCGTATTGACATGAATGCAGCCCCCACCGTATTGACATGAATGCAGCCCCCACCGTATTGACATGAATGCAGCCCCCACCGTATTGACATGAATGCAGCCCCCACCGTATTGACATGAATGCAGCCCCCACCGTATTGACATGAATGCAGCCCCCACCACATTCACATGAATGCAGCCCCCACCGTATTGACATGAATGCAGCCCCCACCGTATTGACATGAATGCAGCCCCCACCGTATTGACATGAATGCAGCCCCCACCACATTCACATGAATGCAGCCCCCACCGTATTGACATGAATGCAGCCCCCACCGTATTGACATGAATGCAGCCCCCACCACATTCACATGAATGCAGCCCCCACATTGACATGAATGCAGCCCCCACCACATTGACATAAATACGGCAGCCCCCACCACATTGACATGAATGCAGACTCACCATTGCTGTCAGTGCAGCCTGATTCATGTCCATCTGCAGCCTTGGAGGAGACAGGGAGGGGGCGGGACGAGCGCCAACAGATATACAGGAGAAATTCCTGTTTACACGGCGGCCTCTTTAATTGAAAGTCCCGCCTCCTATGATGGACAAAACAATTGTCCAATGGCAGCGCAGGAGACGGGACTTCCTTTTACACAGGACGCCGTGTAAACAGGAAATTCTCCTGTATCCTGTACGGCGCTTGTCCCGCCCCCTCCAAGGCAGCCAGCATATCTATCTTTTATGGCCCCCGGCGCTCGGGGATTCGTTGGGGGCCACAAAAGATATATATGTCAAAATTACCAGGCGGGCCGTCCGAAACCGGACCGCGGGCCGCGATTGGCCCGCGGGCCGGACTTTGGACATGCCTGGTTTAGGTGGACGGCCATGTCTTGGTAGGTTTGCAGTTGTGTAATAGTCTTTCCATTTTTGGATGATGGATTGAACAGAGCTCCGTGAGATGTTCAAAGCTTGGGAGATTTATTTAGTAATAATTTTAAAATATAACTTTTTAATTATTATTAATATTATACAATAATAATAATAATAATAATAATAATAATAATAATAATTAATGATGGAATATTTTTTATATCAATATTTATTTAAAAAATAATACAAATAATACAAATAATTATATGATGATGAAATAAATAAATAAATAAATAAATAATAGTAATATCTATTATCATAATGATGATTATGATTAAATATCTTAATAGTAATATTTATTAAATATATTAATAATAATAATAATAATTAATAATATGATGATGACGATGATATTGCTTAATAGTGATAATTATTAAATATATATTTTTATTATTATTATATAATAAAATATTAATTCATGATGGAATATTTTTATATTAATATTTATTAAAAAATAAATAAATAAATAATTATATGATGATGATGATAAATATCTTAATAGTAAAATGTACTAAACATATTATTAATAATAATAATATGATGATGAAATATCTTAATAGTATTATTATTTTTAAAGATGATACAAATATGAATTAATGATGGAATATTTTTATATTAATATTTATTAGAAATGATCAAATAATAATAAGAATTATATGATGATAATGAAATATCTTAATATTAATATTTATTAAATATATTATTGTTATTAATAATAATAATAATAATAATAATAATAAATGATGGGATATTTTTATATTAATATGTATTAAAAATAATACAATTTATAATATTATTATGATCATGATTATGACAATAATAATTATGACGAAATATCTTAATATTAATCTTTATGTCTATATGTTTTTATTATAATTATTATTACTATATTATTATTTGTAGTATTATTATTAATATTAATAATAATAAATTGTAAAATATGTGTATGTTAATATATATTAAGAACTATAGTCCCGGGCGGCCTCTGCAAGGCAAATCAGATTGCTGACATCACATGACCAGCAGGCCTCTACATGAATGGGTCATCTTTACAATTTGGCATTCTCTAAATGCCAAACTAAGTGACAAAAAAAAAAAAGATTTCTCCATCCTTTCTATGTCACCACTTTCCATGTCCCTCTTTTATAAATGGTAACATTTCGCATTAACCTTGGAAACCTAAACTGTGGAAACAGAAGACAAGAAGAAAAATGGACATCTTTGTAGGAAGACCTCATAGATCATCCCGGGGTGAATCACGCACAAGATTTGATTTTTTTTTTTTTTGGCAATGCCTCCAAGTCTCTCACCCACTCAGGTTACACCTATGTGATAAAATTCCAGTCTCACTACATCAGACTTGCACTACACCCCTCCCACACCTCCCTCCCATCATCTCTCCATACTATCAATGTTACCGCATGCTACCGCTCCAAGCTGGCCGGCTCCCACCCTCAATCATCCAGAACCCCTGACACAATGGATATGTGGTTAGGAGCGCCTAGTACAAACATTCATCTCACTTCGAATTCATTGAAAATCTTTATTGATTATGAACCTCAAATATAAGCAATGCGTTTCAGGGGGAAATCTGCACTTCTTCAGGGCTAAAAGAGGCCTTTCCTTCGGAATGCATTGGCAGTATCTGATGGTTATGATCAGTAAATATTTTAAATGGATTTTTTTAGTGAGATGAATGTTTGTACTCGGCGCTCCTACCACATATCCAGGAATCGATCGTCTGATGAGTCTTATGGTGGCCATACACACTTTGATAGACATCTGCACCTCCACATCGCCTTCATGCAAATAGTATAACAAAATAAAAATGATAATAATAATATTTTCAGTAATATTAATAATTATAACAATATAATAAATTATTATGGACAGTCTTCATTGGCCGTCACTATTACCCACCAACATAGAACTGCCACTGGATCCTACACACTTGGGTTGGAAGTCGGGTTGCCAGGCAGATTCTTATTGCCCATGAATTACAAAACTTCCAATCATAATTTCTCCCATTACAAATGTAAATTACATTTTATTTTTCTTTTGCCTTGCGCCATGTTCTTGAGCCAATCAATGCTCTCTTTATCTAGCAAACAATGGCCGCCTCTGTCTTATCCAGTGTGTGGGGGCTTCTATTTATATCACTCGGACACTTAAAGAGACCTCAGCACAAGTGAGATCCTGCAGTAGAAGATCATGAAACAATGCAATAACTAGAACACCAACCGTGCTGAGTAATCTGCAGTGAAAAATCAGGGGGTCTTTTCTGTTTGAACCTCCATGGCTCCAGCCAGAAGATGCATATTACCATGAACTCTGGATGCTGCTCTATGGCCACAAGCCGCAGGTATGCATTAAAAAATGGACGCACCCAGGGGTAATATAGTGACTCATCATAGTATTCAACTAAGCACAGACTCAGACCTCAAACCAGCTGCTTATAAACACTGTGTTACAATAACAGATACATTGTATCTTCTATTCAATATACATTGTATCCTTTATTCAGTGCATATACCTCAATGCAGTCCATATACAGTGTATAGTCAATGCAGTCCATATACATCTTATCCTCTATTCAGTCCATATACCTCAATTCAGTCCATATACATTGTATCATTAATTCAGTCCCTATACATTGCATCCACTATTCAGTCCGTATACATTGTATCCTCAATTCAGTCCATATACAATGTATCCTCAATTCAGTCCCTATACATTGTATCCTCAATTCAGTCCATATACATTGTATCATCAATTCAGTCCATATACATTGTATCCTCAATTCAGTCCATAAACAATGTATCCTCAATTCAGTCCATATACATTGTATCATCAATTCAGTCCATATACATTGTATCAATTCAGTCCATATACAATATATCCTCAATTCAGTCCATATACATTGTATCCTCAATTTGGACCATATATATTGTATCCTCAATTCAGTCCATATACATTGTATCATCAATTCAGACCATATACATTGTATCCTCAATTCAGTCCATATACATTGTATCCTCAATTCAGTCCATATACATTGTATCAATTCAGTCAATATACCTCAATTCAGACCATATACATTGTATCCTTAATTCAGTCCATATACAATGTGTAGTCAATGCAGTCCATATACATCTTATCCCCAAATCAGTCCATATACATTGTATTCTCAATTCAGTCCATATACCTCAATGCAGACCATATACATTGTATCCTTAATTCAGTCCATATACAATGTGTAGTCAATGCAATCCATATACATCTTATCCTCAATTCAGTCCATGTACATTGTATCCTCAATTCAGTCCATATACATTGTATCCTCAATTCAGTCCATATACATTGTATCCTCAATTCAGTCCATATACATTGTATCCTCAATTCAGTCCATATACATTGTATCCTCAATTCAGTCCATATACATTGTATCCCCAATTCAGTCCATATACATTGTATCCTCTATTCCTTCTTTATACATAATTTCCTATGGATGGAGGAGGCTCTGATGGAGGAGGCAAGTTTTTGCCCCCCCCCAAAAAACGTTGGATTTCTTGTTTGGTTCTCCACTTGATTTCACACAGGAATACATTAGTATCTGAACTATTAATTCATGATGTATTGCGTTAATCTCAGATTCATATATTAGAAATTAAAACCTGACAGAGGTTCTAATTTTTTCCTACTCCATCCAAAATTTAAAAAATAAAGTTTGGGCTATACATAGAATATAAGATCAGATATCGCGGGGTGCATGCAAGTAACATCCATTCGGCCAACCATTTTTTTTGTACCACCTTGGATCGTTTGCCCCCTTACTACAAACAGACCTAAACTACCCTCCAACTTTGAAGCTCTAGGACACTCCCACCATCTCGCTAACCAATGGGAAACATACAGGACAGGAAGTGATGAAAAATCTCTCCAATGAGGGACACAAAAAACACAAAAACAGACAAAAACACATTTTTAGTAGAGTGGGGAAAGGAAAGAACTTTGGACAATATTTTTATTAATGTCCTTATCTTCCAGGATGTCCAGATTGTCTTCCAGGTTGTCCTGGTTATCCAGGTTGTCCTCCAGGCTGTCCTGGTTGTCCAGTTTGTCCTCCAGGTTGTCCTGTGTCCTGGTTGTCCTGGTTGTCCTCCATGTTGTCCTGGTTGTCCAGGTTGTCCTCCAGGTTGTCCAGTTTGTCCTTCAGGTTGTCCTGTGTCCTGCTTGTCCAGATTGTCTTCCATGTTGTCCTGGTTGTCCAGGTTGTCCTCCATGTTGTCCTGGTTGTCCAGGTTGTCCTCCAGGTTGTCCCGGTTGTCCAGTTTGTCCTTCAGGTTATCCTGTGTCCTGGTTGTCTTCCAGGTTGTCCTTGCTAAATGACAAGTGACAACCCCACCATTACTTTCCCCTCTCAGCCCCATTTCTTGAATTGGTGACACATGAATAGGAAGTGAGGAAAACCCTCAGTTGGGTCTCAGACAGAACAAAAACCAGACTGAATTTCGAAATTAGTCCCCACTCCACCAAAAAAAAAAAAAGTATTTTCATCCTATAACGGGTTCCCTTCAACACATATATTGACTTATCTCAACACCATCATGAAGAGTATGGAATAAGAGCATTGAATAAAGAAGGAAATGGGGATTTGGGTATACTCACAACTCGCCATCAATCCAGAGACACCTGTACACCACAGACTCACGGTTGGACGCCCCTGTGAGCTTGGCTGACCAGTCACTGCCCTAAGTACCGCATTAGTAATGTCCAAACACCAGGATGTATTTCAGTGTCATTCTTCAGGTCTGTACGGTGGATCCCTATCCCAGAGGAGAGCCTGCTTTGTACAGACAGGCTATCTTTAGTTCAATGTCAGAAGGGGGTCTTTGTTGCGGAGAGAGCTGAGTCCACAGGCACAGTATTGCCAAGTATGGCTGTGTGCAGGGACTTGGTCCATTGTGCTCTCTGCACTTGGATGCTTCCTCTTATCTGGCAGTTTTGCTGGAGGAATGTGAGATATTCCAGGCATGAAACAATTCTGACAAGTGCAGCTCTGCCCAGCAGGACTGACCCTTCCATAGCAATGTTTCCTCAGGCTAGGGCAGAGCTTGCTGGCCTTGTTCTGCTGTCAGACCTGCCTAGCCGAGTAGAGGCAATCCTTCACAGGTGGTGATATTCCTATCCAGGTGGGCCCAAGGATGCATTGGTCAGGTTGAGCAACCATGAATCTTCTGGGTATATGGAAGCAGTGCAAGTCCCGGCCTTTCAGATTGAGAAAAGCCTACTGTGGATATTGGGATTCGGGGTGTGGTGGTCCAAGGGGATCTGAGGGGTTCAGGTGCAAAAAGATTGGTTGCATGACCTTGGGGCGACTCAGAGCCTCCAATGAAGAACGAAAAGTGGGAAAGTGAGGGAGCCCTTATTGTGTAATGAATCACCCAAATATAAAGATTACCTCAAAATAGATTCTCCATAAAACAAAAAATGATGTAACTTGCATCTGCTGAGGTTGCGGTGACCCCGCAGGGTAAATACATGCAATCTTTCATGAGCGCAAGTGGAGAATATTCTGTCCTCATAAAGAATAAGGTCACTCTCGATGCCACGAGAGGTCCCCGTCCCGGATCCTTGGCAAGGTTCTCAGGTGGATTTTGGATCAGGTGAGTTGAATGGTGTCTAAAAAAATGCCAATCGGCAGAGGAGCCCATCGTCATGATGTTTTCTTCACATATCCTTATGGTGCTATGCTCAATTGAATTTGTACCCACAGACATCAGCACATCACCTTGAACTGAGGAAGTGGCAATTTAAAGCCATGAAACGCATTTTTATAGTGAAGTAGAGCTTTTTGTTGTACAATAAACCAGACAACCCTAACGCTGTGGATATTAAGCATGCCAAAAGGGATCACCCGGTGCAATCTATGGAAGGAAATATGGAGGCAGCCGGTATTGACCTCTCCTCCTGAACTGTAGAGATAACAACGGGGCACACAGGACATCAGGAAACTGTAGGGATTATAGTAAATCTAAGGGGTTAATAGTTTTGTAAATAATGTTCTGCAGCAACCTGGAGGATAAAATACCACTTTCCTAGGGGTTAAGTTTGAAGTGATAGGAAACCTTTAAAAAAAGTTTAAAAAAAGGGGGTTCAAAGCACTATCACATTATTTTTTTCAGGAGATTTAACTTTACGTCCTGTCCTAGAGTCAGTACAGGGATTTAGAGAAAATCTCCCAAAGTGAGGGGTGCTCCTCTCTTAGACAACTGTCGCCAATAGAAGATTTACCCTCACCGGTTCTTGGGACAACCTGAAAAGTTTGGATTTTGCATCACTTTCTGGGTCAGTAACAATGGTCACCAGTACAAATAGATGGATAAATCTTCCCTACAGGGACATAGACTGCAATATAAACTTCATAGAAAGTCCACTATGTAAATCATTCCAAGCCATTCCCCTACAAGCCCCCCCCCCCACTCCACCGACTGAAGGATGCCACCTCCAGGATGGTCCGTGACTTGCCAATGTCAATAGCAAACAAGCAAGGATGGAGACTCTCAATCTCCAAAGTCCAAAGTATGTTTATTAATGTCATCCAACACAGGGGAAATCCACCTGCTCCTCTTACACATTGCACTCCATCAGGAGCAGAGCTTGCTGGCCTTGTTCTGCTGATGGCCAGCTTAACCAAGAGGCAATACTTCACCAGACGAGGTGATATTTCTACATAGGTTGGCCAAAGGGTGTTGGCCAAAGGTCAGGTTGGGCAAACCATCGATATTCTGGGTATACAGAGGAAGTGCAAGTCTAAGCCTACTGTTAAGGCCTCATACAAATGGCAAAAAGGATCACCCCAGTACTTTCTATGGAAGGAAATATGGAGACAACCATTGTTGACCTCTCCTGAACTGTAGAGATAGCAGAGGCGCACACAGACCACCTAATGTACTGAGGATGATAGTGTCACGTCTAATGTACTTGGGCAACTTGTGGGCCAAAATATCACATTTGTGGGAGTGTAGTATGAAGGGATAGGAATCCTTAGAGCCAGGAAGGAAGCCCTTCTTTACTCTATCCAAACATTAAAAAAACATCTTTGGCTATACGTACATTGGAAATATATAGCAACTGTTACAATACACTGGCAATTCTTACCATACAAAATGGGCAATCACTGCAATTCAGGGGCAAAAAATTGGCAACTTTTTTTGGCACCAATTGGGCAATCTTGACAATGGAAGGGAATCAAATGAGCAATCCATGGCCAATGTTGCAAGTATGAAGGCACTAAAGCCTCGTACACACACAATGAGATTTTCGGATGACTAATCTTCTGGTTTTTGTTGCATGCAGTGGCATATGCATTCACTGTTGTAACACACCTGGGTGGGATCGGAGCACATTCTCTGTGACCCGAGCCCACCCATTTTGAAGCCTGCCCCTGGCTCTAATCAGGTGCTTAAAAAAAAAAAAAAAAACGTGGCCGCTGTCTTGAGAGGGGCCAGACGCATGAATAGAGGGTGGCTGAGGCGGCCGTGGATAGGTTCATGCTATGCATGAATCTATCTATTGCATATGGGGGGTGGCGTGGAGAAAGGGGGCTGTGCCCGGGCACCCCTAATGGATGGGCCCCACCACTGGTTGCATCAACTTACTCAACTTACGAAAATTCTCGATGACAGAATACAACTTTTTAAGTGATGTAATGTGTTGAATAGTCTTGTAATGTATTCTTTCATTTCCAAGCATGCGTAATCTCACTCTTACGTTTTTTTTTTTGGACGAAAACTGTACTAATTAAACGAAAATCGGACGTTGTGTTCACGTACGTTAAAAATTTTATAGCATGCACCTTCAGGTTTTTGTCGTCCGAAAAGTCGGATCCGGCTGCCGAAAGCCCTATACCAACGATCGGATAATCAACCGATCCCGAGTCGTACAAAATTTTACATACGACTTTCTTATCGTGTGTACGGGCCTTTACAAATGGCTTATTATGTATGTACTTAATACGGTACTAAGGCTATTACGTTATTCTAAACCTTTTGTACAAGCTCTGATTTGCTACTTATTTTCAAATGCTTTTTTTTTTTTTTTTTTTTTTTTGGCGATGTTGACAATGTCACTTTAAATGTGTGAAAATGTGTCTCGTGCTCCTAATTTTTCATGGCCTGCCTGGAGGAAAGTGTGACAAAGTTATGTCTTAAAAAAAATCTTCGAGCTTCAGACTGCCTCTCTTTCCTGGGAGGAATACACCCCACGAGCTCATGGGGGGGGGGGGAGGCCACAGTGAGGTGTCCACACACGTCTGCAATCTGTCATCGCAGCACTTGACTAAACTTTGCTCGCAGCTCTTCAAACTCTTAATTTACAGCTCCCACGGGGCAAATCACAGCCAAGATGACTCAATTAAAGTGAATAAATAGTGGCTTTATCTGGGGAGTCAGCAGCTATGTATTACTGAAACTGACAACTGGGCCTCTTCTCCCAAAGCCGGTGCTGGGCGGGCGTAAAGAGAACCGGTCACATTTTGGTTTTCTGCAAGAATATTCCGATTTGGAAGAACTGGAAGGCTTGTATTATACGGCTTTGCAGAATGATGTTCATGACAAATTTATGAAAACTTGGCAACCTTGGGTGACCTACTATGGCCCAGAGAACTTTGACCCATCACTGGTGACTCCCCAGTCCTACTTTATCTCTTTCCATTTACCTTTCCCTCTGTCTTTTCTCATTCTGCCTTTTTCACCCCTGGAATCCTATTCTATCCTGGACTTCTTGGTGGCCTTGGATGGCCTACTGTGGCCCAGAAAAAGTACGGAGGAAGGGGCGGCCAGTGTCTAAAGAAATGCGAGTTGGAAGGAGGGTTAAAAGGAGTTTATTGAAAGTAGCGACCAAGTATATCAAACAACATGTTTCGGGGAAAGGGACTCCCCCTTCCTCAGGGCTGTTGCTGCATGCTAATAAAAGGGGATGGTTCCCGGATTGGGTGCATTAAAAACAAAATATTGAAAAGATAGCTGTCAGAGTGTCGGATGTAGTTGCAGAGGCAGCAACTAATGCCTCTAAAACTACAGCTGCTGGCAGATCTCTTTCCAAAATGTTGTTATTAACGCACCCAATCCAGGAACCATCCCCTTTTATTAGCATGCAGCAACAGCCCTGAGGAAGGGGGAGTCCCTTTCCCCGAAACATGTTGTTTGATATACTTTCTTGCTACTTTCAATAAACGCCTTTTAACCTACCTTCACACTTACATTTCTTTGGACACTGGGTGCTCCTTCCTCCATACTTTTTTAAATGAAATGACATGTGGAAATGACCATAAGGCTGGACCAAAAGGCAGCAGCCTAAAGTCCAAGAGGGCTCACCGACACTATTCATTAGCATGCACAAGCTACCAGAAGTGATTTCTTCCTACTCAACCACGTAATCACCCACCCATGACCAGTGATGGATCAAGTCAGTCCAGCGTGGTCTCCCAGCACGAACGAGATACTGTGCCCCAATGAACTTTGACCCAACACTTGGGACCTCCCAACTATTCTTTAAGATTACCTGGATATGGAGAGGTATGCTTGGTCCCTAAACTTTCCAGTTCACTCTTATTTCTTTACCTGTTCCTCTCCCTCTTCCTTTTCTCGTTCCTCCTCTTCACCCCTCAAATCCTATTCTACCTGGGACTTCTTGGTGGCCTTGGGTGACCTACTGTGGCCCAGTGAACTTTGACCAATCACTTGTGACCCCCTAACTATTCCTATTACCTAGATATGGGACGATGCATCCTGTCCTAGGCCTTTCCATTTCTCTCTTATCTTTCTACCATTTCCTCTCAGTCTTCAACCCCCAAATGTTATTTTTCCCCGTACTTCTAACACCTCTTACATTATCCATATCCTTGGCATTAAGGTACATACTCACTTACAGATAACTAGCTCCACTCTACTTACCCTATTCCATTCCAAACAATATAATGATCGTTTTCCAACCCCCACACTCAGCTTCAATTCTACAATATAGAAGAAGATCCCAGATCAGGAGGAACGCATAGACAACCAAGTCATACCAACTCCAGGAACTCATGCGGCTCCCTGGATGATATCTACTCCTTTATGACCATGGACCTTGACATATCATGATATATTATAACATGCGTTTTGTGTGTCATCGATGACCCTATTGATATTTGCTTGTCTTATTTAGAACCATTTTGCATGTACTCTTCTCTATTCGAAACCCAATATATACTTCCTTACTCTGAACACATCTGCAGTAATCTTGTCCTTCTGCATTGAAATAACAAAAGTTACATTTTAATAGGTACTGCACTTTGTAACCCTCGTATTAATGGTTTTAACGCCACTTAGCCTAAAGACAGCTCATAAAATACCCATAAAGTGGGCCCTCCCGCATACCGCATTACAAGGGTAAAATGCTTGTTAAGTCTACAGAGTAGATGAAAAAACTGTACTACTTATTATTCTAATGTTATATAATGGGGGAGATTTACTAAAGCTGGTGCACACAGATTCTGGTGTAACCAATCAGCTTCTATGTATTATTGGCAAAGCCTAAAGTAATTGTAAAGTCTCGTTTTTTTATACTTACATCCTCTGCAGGGCTGGTGCAAGGATTTTTGACACCCTAGGCGAAACCTAATTTTGCCACCCCCCCCCCCCTTGGTTCTACCCCCTTTGCCCTGCCCATGTATACCCCACCTTTTTAATGAAGTGTCCATCAAATGCATCCTCATCAGTGCCCATCAAATGCAGTCCCACTAGCGCCCATCAAATGCAGCCTCACCAGCGCCCATCAAATGCAGCCCCACCAGCGCCCATCAAATGCAGCCTCACCAGCGCCCATCAATGCAGCCTCACCAGCGCCCATCAAATGCAGCCTCACCAGCGCCCATCAAATGCAGCCTCACCAGCGCCCATCAAATGCAGCCTCACCAGCACCCATCAATGCAGCCTCACCAGTGCCCATCAAATGCAGCCTCACCAGCGCCCATCAAATGCAGCCTCACCAGTGTCCATCAAATGCAGCCTCACCAGCGCCCATCAATGCAGCCTCACCAGCGCCCATCAATGCAGCCTCACCAGTGCCCATCAAATGCAGCCTACCAGTGCCCTTCAATGAATGTTTGCTTGCTTCCATTCATTCGAGAGCCGGGACACAGACACAGTCCTCCGATACCACTGTGCCTCTGACACTATGTGCGAACGGAGCAGCGGCTGCCTGCTGATGCTGAGATTTAGTTGCTTGCTACAGAGAGAAGAGAGTAGGAACACCAGTGGGCGGGGCATCCTAGGCAGCAGTGCACCCTAGGCGACTGCCTGGTTTGCCTAGTAATAGCACCAGCCCTGCTCCTCTGTTTAGTTGGCTTTGCACAGGGCAGCCCATATCCTCCTCTTCTCGGGTCCCTCTTCAGCTCTCCTTGCCCCTTTCTCCTGTTAAGTGACCCCCACAGCATGCAGCTTGCTATGGGGGCACCCGAGCTGAGCTGCAGCTCCCTGTGTACATTCAGACACGGAGCCGCGACCCGGCCCGCCCCCTCTCCCTCCTCATTGGCTCACTGAATTTGATTGACAGCAGTGGGAGCCAAGGGCGCTGCACTGCCGTCTCAGTCGATAAGGAGGGAGAGTCTCGGTCAGCTGAGACACTCCTGCAACATCGCTGGATAGAGATTGGCTCAGGTAATTATGAGGGGGGCTGCTGAACACAGAAAGATTTTTATGTTCATGCATAGAATGCATGAACATAAAAAACCTTCTGACTTTACAATCACTTGAGGCTGTGAACACAGCAGCTCACAGCAGGGGGTCCGGTGCGTCTCCATTCACCATTCCGGTCTGATTTCAGCCTAAATTTTGGGCCGAATTCGGACCTGAAACGGATCAAAAGACGCACAGGACTCCTATGCAATTTGCACCGGAGCCGCTGCGGAGATGTGTGAACCGGCTCCATAGAGAGCAGGTCACAATCTCCTGCTGTGCAAATTGGATGTAGGGAAATCCACATCCAATTCGCACTGGTGTGAACACGGCCTAATGCCGCGTACACACTCTCAGGACTTTGGTCGGAAAAAAGATATGATGGTTTTTCCGGCGGAATTCCACTCAAGCTTGTCTTGCATACACACGGTCACACAAAAGTTCGCTGAACTTTGGACCGCCAAGAACGCGGTGACGTACAACACTACGACGAGCCGAGAAAATGAAGTTCAATGCTTCCGAGCATGCGTCGAATTGTTTCCGAGCATGCGTAGGAATTTTGCGCGTCGGAATTGCTACAGACGATCGCATTTTCGAATAAAAATTGAGAACCTGCTCTCAATCTTTTGCTGGCTGGAATTCGGCCAGAAAAAGTCTGATGGAGCATACACACGGTCGCATTTTCCGACCAAAAGCTCTCATCGGTCTTTTGCTGGCCGAATTTATTGAGCAAGCTGAAGTTAGAACTTGATTGGATACCAAGCACAACTGCACCAGATTCTGAGTGTTCCAGGTTTGGTAAATCCCCCCCAAGGCATAATTATATTATATGTATGTATATATATATATATATATATATATCTATATATATATATATATACTGTATATTATTTAAAATATATATCATATTTATATTCTAATATATTTTTAGAATTTTATGTATATAAAACTTTTTTTTTAATATTAGTATTACATTGTACTCTTTGCTCCGGCGGGCTCTCAGTACAGGTTAATAAATACAAACATTTGAAGGAAGCGCTAATTTAGTCGGATGGCAGTAAATGTGGAACTAACATTACTTCCGCATTTAGGAAGAACTGAGAGCAGAAGCGACCACAGTACGGCTTTGTAAACAGGATGTTTAAATACTACTTAACCCCTTATGCCTACAGACAGTACATGGATGTACTAATAAAAAGCACAGTAAAGAGACCCTGTCAACATACTTATTCAGAGCAAAGTGACAGTAGAGTGTAAAGTAAAGTCGCAAAGAATAAAATCCAATTTGGGTGCACCAAATGCCTTTGCAAGCTCAAACATTACCTTGCAAGGTAGCAGTGACATCATCATTGTTCAGTTCATGCAAAGAGTAAAGCTGTAGGAGAGGCCCAACAGGCTCCACCCACTACAGGCTGCCTGCAGGAAACTGCAGGAGGGGGTGGAGACAAGACCAGTCATCTTGCACAAGGAGAGAGAGCAGAGATATGGGAGCAGCCCAGCAGCCCCACCCACTTCAGAAAACTACAGGAGCGGGCGGAAACAAAACCAGTCACCCTGCACAAAGGAGAGAGAGCAGAGCTGTGGGAGGAGCCCAGCAGCCCCACCCACTTCAGAAAACGACAGGAAGGGGCGGAGACAAAACCAGTCACCCTGCACAAAGGAGAGAGAGCAGAGCTGTGGGAGGAGTCCAGCAGCCCCACCCACTTCAGAAAAGGACAGGAAGGGGCGGAGACAAAACCAGTCACCCTGCACAAAGCAGAGAGAGCAGAGCTGTGGGAGGAGTCCAGCAGCCCCACCCACTTCAGAAAACGACAGGAAGGGGCGGAGACAAAAACTGTCACCCTGCACAAAGGAGAGAGAGCAGAGCTGTGGGAGGAGCCCAGCAGGCCCACCCACTTCAGAAAAGGACAGGAGGGGGCGGAGACAAGACCAGTCCCCCTGCACAAGGAGAGATATCAGCAGTGAGCGGTCTTTATTACAGGAAGGAAAAGTCTCACACTGGATTACTGCACAGATCTGCAAGAAATACACAAATCACACCGAGATTCAGGAGGAACAGGCATGGTTATTATACAGGATTTATATAGCACCAACAGTTTGCGCAGCGCTTTACAACATGGATGATAAATTCATTTCGAGGATATTTGCTTATCCTGGAGTTCAGCTTTAAATATTTTTGTCCCGGAGCCCAGAATCACATCAACACCGAATTCTATTATGTCTGATTCAAAATCTTAACGAGCTCCCGGGGAATCCTGGGAATGTGAGATACAGACGGACAGCGGGGAGCGATGTGTGTATTGTAATATCACTGGGTCATGTTATTTACAGCTATTACATAGATATTAATGTCTCCGGATCTCCAGAGTTCACACACAGGATACTTTCTCATGAATGATACTTTGTAACACAAGAGAGCTGCCAATGATGTGTTTAGACAACAACCCAGAAAATATCTGTGAACCAATCTACCGCCATCTTCTTCTTTGTAATACCAAACGGACACATTTTTAAAGTTTAAGTAAAGGCATTTTTTTTTTTTTGAGTTATTTTGTAGCATTTATGTTTACCTCTGTGGGACCCCACTGGGACAAACTCTCTTCACTTCCTGCTTCAGAGACACAGAAGGGCGTAAGAAGAAATCTCTCCGAAGCAAGAACAAATCCATCCTGAAAAGGTGCCCCCATTGGAAGATTGACCCTCACCTCCTGTTCAAGTGATAACTCAAAAACTTTGGATTTCCCCCCCACTGTTTGTACTGGAGACAATGGTGATCAGGACTAAAAGAGAGGGTGAATCTCCCCACAGACAGCAATAAAAACAAATCCACATTCAGACTTCTGGTAGGAAAAATCCCCTTGGGACATGTAAATCTGTGGAGTAACAACTATGCTGGATCACCTTGGAATGGATGACAGTGAAGAACTGGATCAGGACTTGCCAAGTATGAAGGTGGCTCTACAAAAGGGCAAGTGATGCCAAACTCTCCTTAGGGTGTGACGTCTATGAGCCAGCCAGTATTCGCCAGGGATCCCCTTATGAGAATGTTGGGCTTCTCTGCATGCTTAGCTTAGGTGGTGACCCTGGAGTTCACCCCTCTTAACACTATGGACTACAAGCCTGGAAGAAGATCTGTAGTAGGTAGGTCTGCAGAAACAGTATACAGGATACAGGACAGAGGTCATGTCAGGCAGCTGACTAAGATAACCAAGGACAAAGCCAGAAGTCAGGGCAGGCTGCAGACTAAGATAACCAAGGACAAAGCCAGGGGTCGGGGCAGGCTGCAGACTAAGATAACCAGGGACAAAGCCAGGGGTCAGGACAGGCTGCAGACTAAGATAACCAGGGACAAAGCCAGGGGTCGGGACAGGCTGTAGACTAAGATAACCAGGGAAAAAGCCAGGGGTCAGGACAGGCTGCGAACTCAGATAACCAGGGACAAAGCCAGGGGTTGGGGCAGGCTGTAGACTAAGATAACCAGGGACAAAGCCAGGGGTCAGGACAGGCTGCGAACTCAGATAACCAGGGACAAAGCCAGGGGTTGGGGCAGGCTGCAGACTAAGATAACCAGGGACAAAGCCAGGGGTCGGGGTAGGCTGCAGACTAAGATAACCAGGGAAAAAGCCAGGGGTTGGGGCAGGCTGCAGACTAAGATAACCAGGGACAAAGCCAGGGGTCGGGGCAGGCTGCAGACTAAGATAACCAGGGACAAAGCCAGGGGCCGGGGCAGGCTGTAGACTAAGATAACCAGGGACAAAGCCAGGGGTCAGGACAGGCTGCGGACTCAGATAACCAGGAAATTAAGTCAGAGTTCAAGCCACGCTGCAGACACCTAATACAGGACAGAGGTCAGCGCAGGCAGCTGACTAAGATAACCAGGGACAAAGCCAGGGGTCAGGGTAGGCTGCAGACTCAGAAAACCAAGAAATTAAGCCAGAGGTCAGGGCAGGCTTTGGATTCAAATAATCAGGACACTATTCCAGAGGTCAGTTCAGGCTGTGGACTCCCATACACTAATCCAGAGGTCAGGGCAGGCTGCTGCCTCAGACAAGCAGGTAACTAAGAGAGGTCAGGGCAGGCTGCAGACTCAAATCACCAGAAAACTAAGCTAAACACAGCACAAGGGAATCAATAGAGGAAGACAGACTGAATAGCAGAAAGGCTCACTAGTGAACAACAGACTGCCAGACTGACTGGGTGGTCAGAATAAGTGCACTACTATGACTGGATGCAGCTGATAGGCTGGACTCAATTATAATGAGAATTGTACATATATACAAGTATTATGCAATTTAATTGAGTCCAGCCATATTTGCAACCAAATAATATACAAGCCCTGATGAAAGAAGGGGGGGGGGGGTTATGTCCAAATTCCTGATACGCATTGGACATCTTTCTACTGATAATTTAATAAAACATAATTTTGGACTCTTTAACCATAAATGTTGTGCTCTTGCTCCTGCTGCTTCCTGTGCATTGTATAGATGGTGATGGCAGAAACATTGGAGGCAGAACCAATTTTTGATTTAAGGGCTTTTTTCTCAAGTCCCTCCTGCTTTGGGGGTGTTCTGGTATATACTGTATGAGCAGCCTCAACGAAGCAAGTCAGCTTGACTAAAGGGATGATCCTTTACAACACTGGCTACAGATAATAGAGGATCTAAAGAATTCTTTCTCAACTAGGGTTCTGTGGAACCCTAGGGTTCCTCCAAAGGTTGCTAGGGCTAGGGGTTTCTTTCATAGTGAGAAATGGCCGAGTGATCTCCTACCTGATGGTGCCCGCCCTCCGGCACCAACGCCACTCTGCATAGCCAATGGAATATGACCAGTAGAGCTCCTTTGGTTTCTCAGGAAAATAACGACTGGCACCAATGATCATGTAAGCAGTCGGAGTCAGTAGGGGGGACATTCCTCCCACTGACAACCAATGTAAGGAGAGTTCTTCCCACTGACCTCTAAAGCATGGAGGAACTACACTGACCAACAATGTAAGGAGACTTCTTCCCACTGACCTCCAAAGTATTAAGGAACTAAACTGACTAACAATGTAAGGAAAAATCTTCCCATGGACCTCCAAAGTATGGAAGAACTACGCTAACCACCAATGTAAGAAAAATTCTTCCCACTGACCTCCAAAGTATGGAGGAACTACACTTACCATTAATGTAAGATTGCATTATTTCTTTTGACCACAAATCCCACCAATATAAGAAGAATTCTTCCCACTGACTTCCAAATTATGGAGGAACTAAACTGACCAACAATGTAAGGAGAATTCTTCCCACGGACCTCCACAGTATGAAGGAACTAAACTGACCACCAATGTAAGGAAAATTCTTCCCACAGACCTCTACAGTATAAATGAACCAAACTGACCAGCAATGTAAGAAAAATTCTTCCCACTAACCTCTAATATATGGAGGAACTAAATTGACCAACAATGTAAGGAGAATTCATCCCACTGACCTCCAGAGTATGGAGGAACTAAACTGACCACCAATGTAAGGAAAATTCTTCCCACAGACCTCCACAGTATAAAGTAACTAAACTGACCAGCAATGTAAGAAAAATTCTTCCCACTAACCTCTAATAATTTGGAGGAACTAAACTGACCAACAAATATGGAGGAACTAAACAATGTAAGGAGAATTCTTCCCATGGGCCTCCAAAGTATGGAAGAACTACGCTGACAACCAATATAAGAAAACTTCTTCACACTGACCTCCAAATTATGGAGGAGCTAAACTGACCACCAATGTAAGGAGAATTCTTCCCACTGACCTCCATAATATAGAGCAATTACAATAACCACCAACGTAAGGAGAATTCTTCCCACTGACCTCCAAAGTAGGAAGGAACTAAACTGACCACCAATATAAGGAATTTTTTTCCCACTGACCTCCAAAGTATAGAGGAAATACAATGACCACCAACGTAAGCAGAATTCCTCACACTGACCTCCAAAGTATGGAGGAACTAAACTGACCACCAAAGTAAGGAGAATTTTTCCCACTGGCCTCCAAAGTATGGAGGAATTACACTGACCACCCATGCCAGGAGACTTGTTCCCAATGATCTTGAAAGTATAGAGAAACTACACTGACCATCACTGTAAGGTGGCATTATTTCCATTGACCACGAGTCCCTCCAATGTAAGAAGAATTTTTTTCACTGACCTCCAAAGTATAGAGGAACCAAGCTGGCCACAATTGTAAGGGAAAATTCTACTCACAGACCTCCACAGTATGAAGGAACTACACTGACCACCAATGTAAAGAGAATTCTTCCCGCTGACCTCCAAAGTATGGAGAGAACTACATTGACCATCAGTGTAACATAGCATTATTTTCTTTGACCATGAATCCCACCAATTTTTAGAAGAATTCTTCCCACTGGCCTCCAAAGTATGGAGGAACTAAACTGATCACCAACGTAACCAAAATTCTCCCTACTGACCTCCAAATTATTGAGGAACTAAAATGATCACCAATGTAAGGAGAATTCTTCCCACTGACCTCCAAAGAATGGAGGAATTACACTGGCCCCCAATGTAACATTGACCACAAATGTGGTATGGCTAATGTACCATGAGCTGTAGGTATAATTTTTAGCAGGGGTTCCCTGAGACCTAAAATTATTTCAAGGGTTCCTCCATGGCAAAAAATGTGAGATTGGCTGATCTATGGCCTCACTTTGTACTTTGCTCACCATCTCCTAGACTCAGGTAACTTTCCCTTAGATGATCCCGTGTGCCTTGGAGGTAATCGTGATTTATAGTTAATAATAAAGCAACCATCAGATAAGAGTGAGCTTATCTCTCAGGATCCATACGCGCCTTCTTTTTTATGACCGCATACTCCTGGAAAAAATGCACTTTAAACCAAACATGGCGCAACGCGGATTTGATTTCAGCCTCAAGAAATAAAAGAAATAAAAAGGAACCGTCTGTGTTAATTGGCAAATGCAGCCGGCAAGATCCTCGAACTTGGCTCCTCCATGTGGCAGAAAATAATTAAAAGCATATTTGCCTGTAATGCGTTTCGTATAATTATCATTCCTCCTGAGCGTGATTTATTGTGCTATTATTATCGCCGAGAGCCGCTCCAAAGGTCAGCCTGATGTAGGTAATGTTTGAGAACGCTCACGCCTTTTGTAATAGTCCCAGATCTGGCCTGCTTCCTCCTCTTTCTTCTACTCCAGAGGTGGCCTTGCAGCACCGGGGCCCTGGGTTCAGATCCCACCAGGGAACGAAAATTCACACTTTGGCAAAATTTGTCCCCAGTGCAAAATTTGCTCCAAAATTAGAAGACATCAGGACACCATTTTTTTTCTGGGTAGGCTTGAAAGTGAACTCCGAATTTCCCTACAGTCTTGCACAGATGTACAGGATTCTGTCCTGTACTGAACATGCTTACTCTGGTTTCACTGCACACTGTGAGCTTCTCACAATGTGCAGCAAGTAAGATAAAGCCTGTCTCCTTTCCTGGCTGGAGATCTTCCAGCATCATCTAGCTCTTTCCTCCCTGGTCTGACAGTCAATGGCCTGCCCCTTTCATTCATTGGGTTTGAGGTTTAGTGCAGGCACTACCTAGGGTGGCCTGCATGCATATGCAGTCTGCCTAGGAACGCCCACTTCTCCAGACGGACACCCACCCTTCAAGGCTTTTTAGATATTTGCATAACTCCTCCCAAGAGCCAGCCCACTGCTACTGAACCCACACCACATCAGTAAAATCAGTCTGTATATGCAGTAAAGCATGCTTGTTATACTCACTGTGGAACCTAAGGGGTTAATCCTCTGCATTGTGTAAAAAGACTGTTTGATCCTGTCTTCTCTGATCCTCCCCTTCTTCCACAGTCCCCAATCTATCTCCTGATAGAACAGAGCCTAGGGGGAGCTCTGCACATGCTCAGTTTGGTTTGTATTGCTAGAGAGTTTGCTTTTTTTCTTGGGAGGGTGCATGTGATCAGCACAGGGCCAATCAGCACTGTCCAGACAGAGGGTCAGGGGTACTGCAGCCTCATAGGACAATCAGAGGAGAATGAAAACTCCTCCTACAAGCTTTTCCCAGACACTGATAGAAGCCACAAGACTGCTATATACTGCTGATGAGAAAAGGTATTTAACAGTTTATATCTACAAAAATAATTGCATTTCCACGTTCTGTGTACTGTGGGAGACCAGATATAGTGATAAGTGCTGGGTTTAGTAACACTTTAAAGGATATCTAAAGCTTTGTTTAAAAAAATAAAATAAAATAAATAACATGTCATACTTACCTCCTCTGTGCAGTTGGTTTTGCACAGAGTGGCCCCAATCCTCCTCTTCTGGGGTCCCTCAGCGGCGCACCTGGCTCCTCCTCTTCTCGAGTGCCCCATTGGAGAGCCGCTCTCCCTCGGGGCCTTCGTGCGGGCGCACTCCCGTGTCCTGCTGTGTCTATTGACACAGACAGCAGGACTTGGCCCCGCCCCCCACATCATTGGATTTGATTGACAGCAGCGGGAGCCAATGGCTATCAATCTAGCCAATCAGGACCCGAGACACCGACTGGAGAAGGTCTGCTCATCCCCGTTGCTGTAAAGACCGGGTTCAGGTAAGTAAAAGGGGGGCTCTGCTGCACTACAGGAGGTTTTTCACCTCAATGCATAGAATTCCTCTTTACAAATAACTGTTCTGCTTTATTATGACGCAATTGAAGGTTTTTATACACATGATTACGTAGGTATCACATTAATATTACAATTGTACGTTTATGGTAACAAGGGACGTAACATAGACAGGCTAATTCTAATCAGGACACGAAAGAATGCAAACATGTAATAAAAACATTATTAGTGCCGTGTGCACAGTGAGGGCCGTGTGCAATACATACAAAATAGGCCCCTCCCACTGCCTCAGTGGCTATGTACTGTACAGCACCCTGCAGGCCTCTTCCACTGCCTCAGTAGCTATGTACTACACAGCACCCTGCAGGCTCCTCCCACTGCCTCAGTGACTATGTACTGTACAGCACCCTGCAGGCCCCTCCCACTGCCTCAGTGTATATGTACTGTACAGCACCCTGCAGGCTCCTCCCACTGCCTCAGTGACTATGTACTGTACAGCACCCTGCAGGCTCCTCCCACTGCCTCAGTGGCTATTTACCATACAGCACCCTGCAGGCCCCTCCCACTGCCTCAGTGGATATGTACTGTAAAGTACCCTGCAGGTCCCTCCCACTGCCTCAGTAGCTATGTACTTTACAGCACCCTGCAGGACCCTCCCACTGCCTCAGTGGCTATGTACTTTACTGCACCCTGCAGGCCCCTCCCACTGCCTCCATAGCTATGTACCGTACAACACCCTGCAGGCCCCTCCCACTGCCTCAGTGACTATGTACCGTACAACACCCTGCAGGCCCCTCCCACTGCCTCAGTGACTATGTACCGTACAACACCCTGCAGGCCCCTCCCACTGCCTCAGTGGCTATGTACCGTACAGTACCCTGCAGGCCCCTCCCACTGCCTCAGTGGCTATGTACCGTACAACACCCTGCAGGCCCCTCCCACTGCCTCAGTGGCTATGTACCGTACAGTACCCTGCAGGCCCCTCCCACTGCCTCAGTGGCTATGTACTGTACAGCATCCTGCAGGCCCCTCCCACTGCCTCAATAGCTATGTACTGTACAGCACCCTGCAGGCCCCTCCCACTGCCTCAATAGCTATGTACTGTAAAGCACCTGCAGGCCTCTTCCACTGCCTCAGTGGCAGGGGCCTGCAGGGATGCTGTACAGTACATAGCTTCCTGAAATCACTGGGTCACTGTGCTTCTCTATGCAATGCAGGCAGATCATGGCAGTGGGAGGGGCTTGCAGGGTGCAGCACATAGCTTCCTGAAAACATCACAGCCCCCCCTGCCAGACCCTCCCACTGCCATGATCTGCCTGCATTCCATAGAGAAGCACAGAGGCTCAGTGATAACATCACTGAGACTAAAATAAGGTATGTAATAAGGATGAAAAAAATTACAACCAGGAGTGGAAAAAATACAAGCAGGTTAAACTTCAGCTTTAAAATGACAAACTGCAGACTACGCACCAGAGGACGGAGGCAGCATTAATCCCGAATCAAACATAACACAGCACGTTGTCCAATCAGAGGAGGCCGGGTTCAAAGCTTGGCAGGCAGAAGCGACTGGGTATTACGCGGGATTATGGAGGAGACACTAATAAGGTAACAATCACAGCGAACCATTTCATCCGCGCTAATATCACAACATTCGCTTCCTCAACAATGGACCTATTGTCAGCCCCTGCAAATCCTATTGTACTGCCGTCTCTGCCAAAACAAGACCTGTTATTCTTCATCACAAGAAAAAAAAAAAATCCAACAACCGAATCGGTTTAATATTTTCAGATATTACATTGTGTAGGTGTGTGTGTGCGTCTTCCAGAATCTGAAAGTATATGAGAACATAAATGACGGTTAGGAAAAAAAAAAAAAAAGGGAACGTCTCAATCTTTATGGCCATTGGTGGGTGATCTCCCCACTGCAACCACGTCCTTCCCTTTATTTCTTATGGCTTCTCTGGCTGGAATAAATACCTCCTGTGCTTAGTGACTAGCTTGTTTCTACATACCTCCCAACTGTCCCGGATTTCGAGGGACTGTCCCTGATTTCGAGGGACTGTCCCGGATTTGGAGCAATGTCCCTCTGTCCCTCATTTTGGTCTGATCTATACAGATGTATATAAAATGCACTTTTTATCTATCAAAAACTGTTTCCCAGCGCTAAACCTTCCATCTGATTTCTAAATTGCTGCATTTGTAAATTCCAATAGCCAATATAAAGGAATAGTAGTGGTAAAAAAAAAAACACTTGTTGGTTTAACCAATCTTATTTTTTTGTACAATTCTCCTTTAAGGGGGCGTGGCAAGGGGGTGTGTCCTATGCCTGCATACTTTTGCTGATAGGTGTCCCTCATTCCCATCTCAGAAAGTTGGGAGGTATGTTTCTATACGTATTGACTGATAAAAAAAATAATAAAACCAAAAGTGTAATATATTGCAGCTGAACAGTTCTTACATTTTTTTTTAGGCTAAGAACGTTTTCGGGAAGTAAACAAGAGACCCGTTGATCCTGCCAGAAATGCAGTATTCTTGTCGCTTCCTGTGAGCTGAAGAGTCTATCAAAGGATGAGAGCTCCAACAGGTCTACATCATCTTTCACAAGCAAGAGGTCAAAAAGTGTAGCCGACGCATTTCAAGGTTCAGACGTCCACTTTTGCGCCTTCAACCTTTCAGAACAAGTCCAGTTGAATGTGGCTACACACACATCCAACATCGGATCCGCTGAGCTTACTCCAGGGTCATCACTAGCTCACTCAGGGTGGGCTTTTGGGGATAACCTTCAAATTAGACTCCTGCAAGGTATGAAGTTCCTCCAACTGCGAAAAGAATGAAGATTTAGGTAGTAATAGTTAATCACATTCAACTGGACTTGTTCTGTAACATTGAAGATGTCTTGTAGGTTGTCCAAGGCACTTCTCTAATTCCAGTAAGTGTCGGGAACATACCCAACAATTATATCCACCAAAGATAAGATGATGTAACTATAACAGGGCGGTTCCACAATTTTCACACCTTCCATCCTGTTCTTGGACAACCAACATCTAAACATTCCATGGTTGAATGAAGGTATCAGTGACACCTGTGTGGATATCAATGCGGAGGTATGTTCCTGACACTCGTTATAAGAGGTTTGGAGAAGCTACAAAATGTCTTCAACATTTCAGAACAAGTCCAGTTGAATGTGACCACCATGTCCTTGATAAATGAGAACCTTCATAGACATCCGGAAGGTGGAAACCATATGGACCCCCTCCCAGCTGCCTACTGGTGGAGTTGTCCAGCTTGGGGCACCCACCAATCACAGCCACTGGACAAAGCCACTGAGCAGTTCCAGGGGTACCGGTGCTCAGCAGAGTCGGCTGGTTTCCCTCTGTAGTGCTCCGGTACCCACATATGTAAGTGGTAGGGGATTCAGTAAGTCTGTAGAACCTCATCTTCATACTTCTCACCTCCCACATCATAGGAAAGATGTAAGCAGTGGCTATTACTGAGGTGTCAGCTCCTCCGCACCACTCACTCCATCCAGGAGCAGTCACGGCCCAGAGCGAGGGCGCTGATCCAGAGCATGAAGGGCCGTGTATACATACTGCATGTCTGAATGCCTAAACAAGCATTACGGCTAATTAGGTAGATTAGAATTCACAGCAGATTTGAAGTATAAACTTTCACCAGGAAACATTTTTCTGAGCCTAGAAAATGAATTAATGACCTGTTTTGTCTTTACGTTAAGTCTCTTGTGGTGGCCTCAGGGTATGGCTGCCAAATTTCTATACAAACTCTGCAGTGACACATTGTAATGCTCAGGAACGATGACAAATGAACTGTGAAAACTTCAAAGCCGTAGGAAAACCAGACTCCAGTATGTGGCTTATGTGTGACATTCATTTGGGACCCCAAGTCTCAGTGTTCTGGGACCCCCAAGTCTCAGTGTTTCATTGTTCTGGACCCCAAGTGTCAGCGTCTCATTATTCTAGGACCTCAGGTGTCAGTGTGTCATTGTTCTGGGACCCTCAAGTGGCAGAGTGTTATTGTTCTGGGGCCCCCAAGGTACAACATGCCATTGTTCTGGATCCCCAAGTGTCAGTGTGTCATTGTTCTGGGACCCTCAAGTGGCAGAGTGTTATTGTTCTGGATCCCCAAGTGCCAGTGTGTCATTGTTTTGGGGCCCCCAAGTGTCAGTGCGTCTATGTTCTGGGACCCCCAAGTGTCAGTGTGCTATTGTTCTGGACACCCAAGTGTCAGTGCATCATTGTTCTAGATCCCCAAATGTCAGTTTGTCATTGATCTGGGACCTCCAGATGTCAGTGTATCATTGTTCTGGACCCCCAAGTGTCAGTTGGTCATTGTTTTAGACCCCCAAGTGTCAGTGTGTCATCATTCTGGACCCCCAAGTGTCAGTGTGTCATTGTTCTGGACCCCCAAGTGTCAGTGTGTCATTGTTCCGGGGCCCCCAAGTGTCAGTGTTTCATTGTTCTGGACCCCAAGTGTCAGTGTGTGATTGTTTTAGACCCCAATGTCAGAGTGTCATTGTTCCGGGGCCCCCAAGTGTCAGTGTGTCATTGTTCTGGATCCCCAAGTGTCAATGTGTCATTGTTCTGGACCCCCAAGTGTCAGTGTGTCATTGTTCTGGACCCCCAAGTTTCATTGTGTCATTGTTATGGACCCCCAAGCGTCAGTGTTTTATTTTTTTGGACCCCCAAGCGTCAGTGTGTCATTGTTCTGGACCCCTAAGTGTCAGTGTGTCACTGTTCTGGACCCCCAAGTGTCAGTGTGTCATTGTTTTTGGTCTTTCAATTGCCAGTGTGTCATTGTTCCGGGGCCCCCGAGTGTCAGTGTGTCATTGTTCTGGACCCCTAAGTGTCAGTGTGTCATTGTTCTGGGTCCCCAAGTTTCAGTGTGTCATTGTTCTGGACCCCCAAGTTTCAGTGTGTCATTGTTCTGGGTCCCCAAGTTTCAGTGTGTCATTGTTCTGGGTCCCCAAGTTTCAGTGTGTCATTGTTCTGGACCCCCAAGTTTCAGTGTGTCATTGTTCTGGACCCCCAAGTGTCATGGTGTCATTGTTCTGGACCCCCAAGTTTCAGTGTGTCATTGTTCTGGGGCCACATGTATCATATCACACTCCCCTCCAATGAAGTCACTGTCACAGCCAGATCCTCCAACCAACATTATCCGGCAATTAATAATCATTAAGTATCATTAGCACAGGGTGACAACACCGGAATATGTAAAATGTATTAATCGTTTATCAGACAATCAATCAGATAATCCTGGAAGCCGTTCACATGGAGTAACAACATTCCTCTATTGGTGTTTACTGTGTGAATGGCTCATGTGTAGCCTTTCATCATCTCCCTAATTATCCCAGGGAGGGCCGGGATGGCCCAGAATCGAGGAGGATCCCAGCGCCGGGTGCAGGGTGTGGCCTGTGAATTCAGCAAAACTAAAATAAATCTTCGGATGAGATCCAGACGGCCTCGTCTCACTGCGGGCAGAACAAGGCTCTCAGGATACCCCTCACACCCATCCCTATCCCTCCTCAGATCCTCTATTACTAGCAAAAGGATGTCTGTCCATCCAGTCCTGATATTCACACAGCACAACCAGGTGAATGACACCATTTACAGCTCAGGAATGCAGTAGTGTCATCTCCCCCCCCCCCCCCCCCCCCGAGCCTAATGACTGGCCAGTGAAAGAGCAGCAGTAGACTGATGAGGTCATCCTTCTGCTCACTCTGCTCTCTCCTTCTATTAGCATTATCCTTATTAATGTATTTGCATTCAGTACATCTGATTGGCTCCCATTCCTGTCCATTCCCTCCACCAGGCCTGCCCGTTCCCTCCACCGGTCCTGCCCATTCCCTCCACCGGTCCTGCCCATTCCCTCCACCGGTCCTGCCCATTCCCTCCACCGGTCCTGCCCCTTGTGTCCCAAAGTCTAAGCCCAAGCAGTATGGGAATTGTAAAAGGCTGATACCAAGTCAAATGTACTTTTTTTTTTACTGGCCAGTGAAAGAGCAGCAGTAGACTGATGAGGTCATCCTTCTGCTCACTCTGCTTTGTCCTTCTATCAGCATGTTCCTTGTCAATGTATTCACATTCCACAAACCTGATTAAGCTCCCAGTCCTGCCCATGGGATTTTTATTTGGGGGGGGGGCAAACGATGCACCCACCCACAGCCACCCCCTCTCCGGCCAGTTGGGTCACCCCCAAAACCCCCCCCCCACCTCCCTGTTGGTCGGTCGGCACCGCACTTACCCCATCAAACGGGCAGCACTTCCCTCTGGGCGACAGGCAGCAGCTTCCCATCCCGTCTCCTCATGGCGGCCGTGCGTCTCCTCCCTCCTCCTCCTAGGCAGCCAGTAGGATCGCCAGTCCTTTCAGCCAGGCGAGTGAAAGTCTCAGGACTCGCTTCCTGATTGGCCGAGAGGAGAATCAGTGTATGTCCATTTGCTATTGTCACCCAACTGGGGGGGCTCAGGGTGCAATGCTCTGCGCCCCACCCTTTTTTAAGTCAATTACAGCCTCAGGCTCCAATCATGTGCTTAAAAAAAAAAAGACACCCCCCCCGCATTGGAATCCATGCGTCCGGCACCTTGCATTTAGATTAGGGGGCTGGACGCATGTATAGGGGGGGCCAGCGCCCATGCGCCCCTAATGGGTGGGCTGCCACTGCTGGCCAGGGAAAGAGCAGCAGTAGACTGATAAGGTTATTCCTCTACTCATTATTCTCTCTCCTTCTCTGGCTCTATGTCAATGCCCATTCCCTCTTCCAGCCCAAACTGTACAGGGATTGTAAAAATTTGATACCAAGTACAAAATGCAGTTTGTCACAATAAATGTATCAAAAAAAAAATAAATGTATCAAAAAATCAATGAAAATAGATAAATGTAAATAAATAAAATAAATAAAGGTATCAAAAAATAAATGTATCAAAAAATAAAATTTGATACCAAGTCAAATGCAGTTTGTTACAATAAATGTATCAAAAAATTAATAAATGTATCAAAAAATAAATGTAAATAAATAAAATAAATAAATGTATCCAAAATTAAATGTAAATAAATAAATGTAAATAAATAAATGTATCAAAAAATAAAATTTGATACCAAGTCAAATGCAGTTTGTTACATGTATTAAAAAAAATAAATACATGTATCAAAAAATAAATGTAAATAAATAAATGTAAATAAATAAAATAAATAAATGTATCAAAAAATAAATATTTATAATGATATATAATGATTTATGATTAAACACAGAGCTGCCATGCAAACAAATCGGTTGTGATAGAATCCATCAGAAAATAAAGAGTTTCGGGGCTCTCTCCACCTTATTCATCCCAGAATGTTGCAAGAAGAACGTGAGCAAAATGCTGCGCTTTCCTGAAATGCAGAAAATTGTGCTGCCCCTTTGCAGATGCCCAGTTGGACCATTATTTCTTAATCGCACCCCTATGAACCACCCTAATGCGTGCGCCGAAACGCATGATACCGCAGTGCTATGTGTTTTGTTGCAGCGCAATGTTTTTTTTTTGAATGGTGCAGGCGCCTTTTTTTTGTGCATTTTTCATGCATAGGGAAATCGGAATCGATGGGCTGCCCTACACGCGATGCACGGAAACGCAGGGAAGCGAACAAAAAAAAAAAGCACGCACTTGGCCGCACTGTCTGGTTAAACTGAGCCTTGCTTATTTTTGCAAAACGCTACATCTGAACTCAAGGCACATATACAAGTACACCTTTTAACGCACCTCTGTATTCAGTAACGCAAGTGGAGCAAGTACCTGAATCTGACCTGGTATTGGCCTCTTTCTACAGCAGAGCTCAGACTGAAAGAGGGAGGAGCAGAACAGTGAGCCAATCGCCGTGCTGACAAGGAACACGCTGATAGGAGGAGAGAACAGAGTGACAGAGAGATGAGCTCATCAATTTGCTGCTTCTCTATCCAGTCACAGGCTGGGGGAGGGGCAAGACCTGTAAGTCTTACTTAATTACAGTAGAGAAATTTAGATCTCCTGGCTTCTTGCCGGACAAGGCTGTGCTGTGTGGCAGAGCTGTCTAAGTCTCAGAACTGGATGGACAGAAATACAAATTCTTAGGAAAGACTCTCGCTGGGTATCTGCAAACTACAGCCCTGAGGTCAGAGGTGAAGGACCGGGAAAGGCGAGCTCAGCGATCCCCCAGAACTTACCGCCACCAATGCCATGTGCGTTGGCATTGCGCTCAGATCTGTCCTCCCCATTCCACAGCGAGGCGCTTCATTGTTACCCGCTGACTGAACATGCCCGGCCCCGCCAGCTCACACATGTACTCGGGATGCCAGGCGTTGCTCAACTTGGCACAGACAGGAAGAAATATGCTCCGCGTTACACAACATCAAACCACAGAGGATGAACATCGGGGTGACGTCATTCCATCATAAGAGCCACAGCGGCCAACAATTGTTTTGCTTTGGATGGAGGAGGGGGGGGGGGGGTTAGAACGCCTGTTAGTTTTTTATTGATTTATGGCTGGGGGTCTCCAAACTCCAGTTTAGTGGCCAAATCTGGCACGCTGCAAGATGTTATCTGTCCCTCTGATGTAAGAAGGGACTCTAATGGAAACTCAGATATAAGGAGGGACACTGATTGGGACTCTGATGTAAGGGGGGGGGGGTCTGATTGGGACTCTGATGTAAGGGGGACAATAATGGGGCCAATGATATAAGGGGTACACTGGTGTAAAGGGGGACACTGATGGGCACTCTAATATAACAGGGGACTCTAAAGTAAGAGGGGACACTGATGGGGACTCTGATGTAAGAGGGGACACTGATGGGGACTCTGATGTAAGGGGGGACACTGATGGGGACTCTGATGTAAGAGGGGACACTGATGGGGACTCTGATGTAAGATGGGACACTGATGGGGGCTCTGATATAAGAGGGGACACTGATGGGGGCTCTGATATAAGAGGGGACACTGATGGGGGCACTGATATAAGAGGGGGCACTGATGGTGGCTCTCATGTAAGAGGGGACACTGATGGGGGCTCTGATATAAGAGGGGACACTGATGGGGGCTCTGATGTAAGAGGGGACACTGATGGGGGCTCTCATGTAAGAGGGGACACTGATGGGGGCTCTGATATAAGAGGGGACACTGATGGGGGCTCTCATGTAAGAGGGGACACTGATGGGGGCTCTGATATAAGAGGGGACACTGATGGGGGTTCTCATGTAGGAGGGGACACTGATGGGGGCTCTGATATAAGAGGGGACACTGATGGGGCTCTGATATAAGAGGGGACACTGATGGGGGCTGTGATATAAGGGGGGACACTGATGGGGGCGCTGATGTAAAAGGGGACACTGATGGGGGCTCTGATATAAAAGGGGACACTGATGGGGGCTCTGATGTAAGAGGGGACACTAATGGGGCTCTGATATAAGAGGGGACACTGATGGGGGCTGTGATATAAGGGGGGACACTGATGGGGGCACTGATGTAAAAGGGGACACTGATGGGGGCTCTGATATAAGAGGGGACGCTGATGGGGGTTGTGTTGTAAGAGGGGACACTGATGGCGGCTCTGATATAAGAGGGGACACTGATGGGGGCTCTGATATAAGAGGGGACACTGATGGGGACTCTGATGTAAGAGGGGACACTGATGGGGGCTCTCATGTGCTGATGTACAGGGGGCTTATATGGGAACTCTGATATAAGGCAGGATTGTGATATAAGGTGGGGGGAGGGGGACTTTAATGGGGACTGTAGGGAGGAACTCTGACGGTCTCACATTTCATTTCTTTGTTTTGTTTTTCTAAGTTTGTGCTCCAGATCCTATCAGGTATTTATTGTTATTGTTATAGTTACCTCCTCTCAGAGATCATCCGGGGTCACCACCTACTTCCTGCACTGAGATGGCGGCTCAGAGATAACACAATCATGTAAATCCTGGTGCCCTTCTCTGTTTTCACAAATGTCTGACACAGATCAGCCCCTCACCTCTCACATTGTGCTTGTGACTCCCTACAAAATGACACTGTTGCAGTCTGATCAGGGGGGGGGTTGGGGGAGACTGGGGGAACAGTTCCTTCTGCCTGCAGCAGACTGATCATGTCACCTCAGTCTAGGCAAAGTCACAGCACTGGAGCTCAAGGATGGATTTGTAGTGATAATGGATGGAGCTTTTCTGAACATTGATAGAGTTGCTGTATATTTTATATGTCAGGAATGGATTCATACAGACTTGAGCTGCTGAAGGGGGTCACTTTAGATTTACCGGGTCTGGTAAGAACTAGAACTCCCAGCATGCACTGCCAGCACAACACCCGGTAAGCATGCCTAGCTACAAAACCACTGAACCACGAAGTCGTGTATTTCCGGCACACATTATATGACTATAAATATATACGTGGAAAATGTTTTTTTTAATTTATACTACAAACCGGGGTGTAAAGTTTGTGTTGAACCGTCTCCTTCTCCCGCTGATCCAGGAGCGCTCACAGGCTGCCGGATTGCGGGAGGGTCGGAATGTGAAGATTGCTGACAACAGGTGTGGGCTGAACAACATCGGTGTCAGGAGCCAGACGGGCAGATCTACGCGGCAGCTGGAGGACCGACAAATTTAGCCGGATTGTCCCGGCTGGGCGGCAGAGAACCCGGAGCTTAGAGGGGGGTGGGAAAAAAACCCCCATCTGGTTTATAGAACTTTACTGAGTGATACAAAGTAGCAAAAAAAAAAAAAATGTGAAAAATGTTTTACCATATACAGTGCCCTAAAAGTATTCATACCCCTTGAAGTTTTCCACATTTTGTCATGTTACAACCAAAAACGTAAATGTATTTTATTGGGATTTTATGTGATAGACCAACACAAAGTGTCACATAATTGTGAAGTGGAAGGAAAATGATCTGAAAAGTGTGGGGGGCATTTGTATTCAGCCCCCTTTAGGCTTGATTCACACCTATGCATTTTAAGTGCTTTTTGCAGATTTGCACTACAGCCAATTTAACATGGTTTCCTATGGAACACGTTCTGTAGAGCAAATCTGCAAAATGCAAAAGGCACAAAAAATGCATAGGTGTGAATCAAGCCTAACTCTGATACCCCTAACTAAAATCTAGTGGAACCAATTGTCTTCAGAAGTCACCTAATTAGTAAATAGAGTCCACCTGTGTGTCATGTAATCTCAGTATAAATACAGCTGTTCTGTGAAGCCCTCAGAGGTTTGTTAGAGAACCTTAGTGAACAAACAGCGTCATGAAGGCCAAGGAACGCACCAGGCAGGTCAGGGATAAAGTTGTGGAGAAGTATAAAGCAGGGTCAGGTTATAAAAAAATATCCCAAGCTTTGAACATCTCACGGAGCTCTGCTCAATCCATCATCGGAAAATGGAAAGAGTATGGCACAACTGCAAACCTACCAAGACATGGCCGTCCACCTAAACTGACCGGCCGGGCAAGGAGAGCATTCATCAGAGAAGAGCCAAGAGGTCCATGGTAACTCTGGAGGAGCTGCAGAGATCCACAGCTCAGGTGGGAGAATCTGTCCACAGGACAACTATTAGTCGTGTTCTCCACAAATCTGACCTTTATGGAAGAGTGGCAAGAAGAAAGACATTGGTGAAAGAAAGTCATAAGAAGTCCTGTTTGCAGTTTGTGAGAAGCCATGTGGGGGACAAAGAAAACATGTGGAAGAAGGTGCTCTGGTCAGATGAGACCGAAATTGAACTTTTTGGCCTAAAAGCAAAACACTATGTGTGGGGGAAAACTAACACTGCACATCACCCTAAACACACCATCCCCACCGTGAAGCATGGTGGTGGCAGCATCATGTTGTGGAGATGCTTTTCTTCAGCAGGGACAGGGAAGCTGATCAGAGTTGATGGGAAGATGGATGGAGCCAAATACAGGACAATCTTAGAAGAAAACCTGTTAGAGTCTGCAAAAGACTTGAGACTGGGGCGGAGGTTCACCTTCCAGCAGGACAACGACCCAAAACATACAGCCAGAGCTACAATGGAATGGTTTAGATCAAAGCATATTCATGTGTTAGAATGGCCCAGTCAAAGTCCAGACCTAAATCACATTGAGAATCTGTGGCAAGACTTGAAAATTGCTGTTCACAGACACTCTCCATCCAATCTGACAGAGCTTGAGATATTTTGAAAAGAAGAATGGACAAAAATGTCCCTCTCTAGATGTGCAAAGCTGATAGAGACATCCCCAAAAAGACTTGTAGCTGTAATTGCAGAGAAAGGTGGTTCTACAAAGTATTGACTCCGGGGGGCGCCATACAAATGTACCCCACACTTTTCACATATTTATTTGTAAAAAAAAATTGAAAACCATTTATTATTTTCCTTCCACTTCACAATTATGTGCCACTTTGTGTTGGTCTATCACATAAAATCCCAATAAAATACATTTATGTTTTTGGTTGCAACATGACAAACTGTGGGAAATTTCAAGGGGTATGAATACTTTTCCAAGGCACTGTATGGCTAGATGGAAAGGAAAAGGTTTCTCGATCTAACACATTTTCGGTCAGTGTATGTGGATTTCGTTCAGAAATTACATTTTAAAATTGAATGTCAAAAGCAAAGAATTGCCGTACGGTATTCTCATCCGAAAATGTTATATGTGTGTGGTCAGCAGAAGGATGAGCAACACCAATTTGGATCAGCCAAATCAACCCACCAATCGATGAGGCCGAACACACGATCATGTTAAGAGCCAATCATAAAGCAGCATCATTTAGTTCACCTAGGGCTCGCTCATTGTAGGCTTAAAGAATATGTAAACCCAACACTTCATATTCCTGATATGTGACTGCTGTTCGGGAGACAGAAGAGAAGGCGATGATTGGACAATGGTCCCTGATCTAGCACCACCCCGTTCCCCCCCTGCCCGGCCACCATCCATGTCCTTACCTTAGGAGGTGGTGCTGGATGGGGTGTAGAGCTCCTGGAAGCTGCCCCTTCGCCCCTCCACCTGCTGCAGCTTGCCAAGGGAAGAGCCGGGCCGTTTCTTCTCCTCCCAGCCAAACAGGAAGTGGGTCCTGAGACCCGATTGGCTGGGAGTCCTAAGACTCCCTGGCAAATTGGGTCTCAAGACCCGCTTCCTGATTGGCCAAGAGTAGAAGCAGGAAGACATTAGCAAATATTAATTTTCTAATGTCACACAACTGGGTGGGCTCAGGGCACAGTGATCCCCCCCCCCCCCCCCCCCGAGCCCATACTCAAGCTCTAATCACGTGCTTCAAAAAAGAAAAAAACCCATTGAAATCCATGGGTCCGGCACCCTGCATGTAGATTAGGGGCCAGACACATGGATTAGGGGGGCAGCGCCCCTGCGCCCACGTATGGAGTGGCTACCACTGGGTGCTAGCGTAAAGAAATGGTTCCTGCACTACTTCTCTGCAACTTTGGTGTGATTTAAGTGCCATAGGCTGCATTGTTAAATCACAAAAGTTGTAAGCAAGTTACAAAGAAGTTACAAGAAAAATTGCATGCAAGTCGCAGGACTTTGGGGTCGCAGCAGTGTGAACCGAGCCTAGTGGTCCCTCAGTGGGCCCCCCCACCCCCTCCATGATACACCCTTTTGTGACCCTGGTGTAGTTCACCCACTGATGTGATCCATTCTCTGCTTTCTTCATTCCTATATAATGTTACATTGTTGTATAATGTTTGTCAATATAATGTCTTCCTTACTGTACAATGATAAATTGTTGTATAATGTTTGTCAATATAATCTCTATCTCAAAAAAAATAACAGAAGGGAATTTACAAAAAAAAGAAAGAAAAATGTCCTAATAATAAATGGCTGGAAAGGTGATTCCTCAGTCTGAAAACAGAACTCTGTATTTTCTCAATGAAAGTTACCTGGGAGTTCGGCTCCTCCCACAACTACCTAAACCTGCTCTACTAGGGAGTGCTGACATTCCGGCTTTAGTGGTTATCACCGGGCGCTCTCAGCACAACAGGAACTGAAATTTAAATGTCTCCAGCTGAGGATTAACTTGAAGTGTTAGTTCACCTTTTCAGAAAAAAGAAAATGAAAAGGTGAACTAACAGTCTACACCCAATGTGCTGCCTGGTTCTCAATCACCAGCTCACAACCTCCCTACTCCTGGACCTCCAGCCAGTTGAAGATCCCCTAACCTCCCACAGTAACACCCAACCTCCCATAGTGGCCTGCCGTGGCTTTGAATCTCTCACAATGCCCCCTGAGAGCCCTCAGTCCCCACAGTGCCCCCCAATCTCCCCCAGTCCCCTAGCTTGCTGCATGGCTTCAGCCCCCCTTGTAGTCTACCACAGGGGTATTACTAAGTCTACAATATATATATATATATATATATATATATATATATATATATATATATATAAAAATTTTTATTATATCATATATATATTATATATATTATCATTACATCAGGGTCCCTAGAGAGCCTCCCCCTTACATCAGAGTCTCCAGCGAGCCCCCCCCCCCCCTTACATCAGAGTCCCCAGAGAGCCTCCCCCTTAGATCAGAGTCCACAGAGAGCCTCAGACTTGCATCAGAGTCCCCCGAGAGCCCCCCTTTACATCAGAGTCCCCAGAGAGCCCCCCTATACATCAGAGTCCCCAGAGAGCCCCCCTATACATCAGAGTCCCCAGAGAGCCCCCCTATACATCAGAGTCCCCAGAGAGCCTCCCCCTTAGATCAGAGTCCACAGAGAGCCTCAGACTTGCATCAGAGTCCCCCGAGAGCCCCCCTTTACATCAGAGTCCCCAGAGAGCCCCCCTATACATCAGAGTCCACAGAGAGTTAGTGGGGTCAAATCAACATTCATATATAAAAACAAGTGAAAATTTCAAACAACATTCTTTCATTCATTGAATGTACGAAGATTTTTCGTCTGAATATTCTCATCTGAAAATTGATCGGTGTGGCCAGCATAAGGCTCGGTACACACCTAGGAAGTTTGCTTTTGATCTGTTTCTGCAGTGCTTTTTGCTGTGCGTTTTTGATTTTTGCGCACATGATTTTGCTGCGATTTGCGGTTTTGCATTTCTTTTTTGGCCAATTTGTTGTTGGGCAGATTAAAAAAACACAAATTGCTGCAAAAACGCATTACATGCATTTCTGCAGCTTCTCCATTGAAGTATATTGAAACAAAAAAGCACCGTTTTGCGTTTAAAAACAGTCCCTGACCCTTTCCAATTACGCAGCGGCAGAAAAAAAAAAAAGCACAGATGTGAACGTGTCCCATAGGAAACCATGTAAATGGACTGTAATGCGTTTCTGCAAAAAGCACCAAAAAACACATAGATGTGAACCAGGTCTATGGCTGGATTCATGCATTTTTAGTGCTTTTTGCATTTTGCAGATTTGCACTACAGTCCATGTACCATGGTTTCCTATGGAACACATTCTGTAGTGCAAATCTGCAAAATGCAAAAAGCACTAAAAATGCATAGGTGTGAATCCAGCCTAAGACATTTAGTAACATAATGGGGGTTAAAAAAACTAAAATTAGCCCTAATAGTACAAAAAAGAAAATAATCACTACTGTAAAGGGTTACGTTTTTCTACTGTAGAGCTGTGAAAGTAAAAGTTACAATAGCGATTATTTGTTCTTTTTGTTCTATTTTAGGTTTTTTTTAACCCCATTATGTTACTGGCCGAATAGACGATTATGAAAATAGTAATCGATTAATTTTATAATCGATTAGTTGTTTCAGCCCTAATCATGTCAATATGGAGCAAAATCTCTGAGGAACGTTTCCAACACCTTGTTGTATCTATGCCACCAAGAATGAAGGCAAAAGGGGGTCCAACCCGCTACTAGCAAGGTGTACATAATACAGTGGCCAGGGAGGGGATATAACCTAATATCATAGAGTCATTTACTACAAATTGCATGAAGTTTTGGGGCTTGTTGGCCCTCATCAGTGCAGTCTGTGGAAATGTTGGCTTCTATGGAGTAAGGCTTGGAGACCAACAAAACTGTTTATAACAGTGGTGAGATGAAGGTTAGGTAAATACATCAACAAGAGGACTGTTTGACAAGGAATTCTTCTATGTAATACAAACTAATCTCGGCAGATACTGTAAGTATTTATTACAGAACTCCCCCCACTTCTATTCTGTAGATTTCTTCGGCTGCAGAAATCTTTTAAAATGAGAGCCAATGGGAGGCCTTGCAGGGAGGATGAGGTCATTGGCGATTGGATGTCCCATCATTCTTCTACACGCCCCGGGCTGTTGGCACTCAGTCCTGTGACCCCGGGTCAAATGATAATACTGCATAATGATAATGTTAATAATGTCAGCAAAAAAAAAAAAAAAAAAATTATATATATATATATAGTTATGATAAAGCTGATTCCTCATTATATATACATTTTATGCAGCACAGCCCTAAGGCTCCATTCACACTAGCGCGTTTTTTGATGCATTTTGCATTTTGCAGAAATGCACGGGAATTTTTTAACATGGGTTCCTATGGAACATGTTCACATCAATGCCTTTTTGTTTCTCTGCATTTTTGGAAAGGGTCGGGGACTTTTTTTCATGCAAAAAGCAGCATTTTGCATGTAATGGATTTCAATGGACAAGCATCAAAAACGCAAGTGCAGCGTTTTTGCAGCGTTTTTGCAGCGTTTTTGATGCGTTTTTGCCGTTTTTTTTTTTTTTTTTAAAAAAAAAAAAACCGCAAAACGCAAATCGCGGCAAAAACGCGGCAAAAACGCTGCTCAAAAACGTGGCAAGCATGAAAAAAAAACCTCCAAAAACGATCAAAAGCAACATGCATAGGTGTGAATCGAGCCTTATACAGCTCCTGTTGTATCAATACAAGCCATAGGATCAGCCTAAACCAGAAGTTTAATCTGCTTATACTTTCCCTTCCCTGGCTCCTCACTCCGCTCTCATCAACATGCCAATGACATTTTTAAATAAATCCTTTCCATTTTCATTACAAACCTTGGTTATACCCATTAGTGTCATCCAATAAATGAGGCGGCCTATACAGCAGCTTCTAATGCACATGGTGAGAAGCTCACAGTGTGCAGTGAAATCAGAGGAAGCTGTTTCAGTCCAGGAGAGGAGCCGCTACAACTGTGCAAGACTGGAGGGAGGGTTTAAGAACAGATCAGTTTTTTCATAGAGCTGAACTTCAGTTTGAGAAGAAGTTCGCCCCCAAACCCCCCCCCCCCCCCCCGGCCCGCAGCCTCTTGGGACACATCACATGAAGGACATGAAATAATTTGATACAGTAATGTAATCTGTTAGATCACAGTGTACTGTGTGTGTTTTTCACTTTTTGAATTTGGCGCCGGGCTCCGTCACTGTGATAGATCAAGCGGAGGACACGGCTCGCACACACAGAGGGGAGACATCGCAGGATCCTGGGGACAAGGTAAGTAACTTTGCCTGGATCCTGCAGGGTTACCGCTTTTGGTAATGAAAATCCCCCCCCGCCCAAGGCACACTCAGGATTACCACTAGGGAGGTTAAATACCACCAAAAGAAAGCTCCACTTGTCTCAAAAAAATGATAAAAATGTCATATGTGTACAGTGTTGTATGACCACGCAATTGTCATTCAAAGTGTGACAGCGCTGCAAGCTGAAAATTGGCCTGGACAGGAAGGGGGTAAGTGCCCGGTATTGAAGTGGTTAAAAGTAAGCAGCTACAGTATTTGTAAAATGCTTACTTTTCATGTTTTCTTTATGGGGTGAAGATCCCTTTTAACCACTTGCCGACCGCCGCACGCCGATGTACGTCCAAACTTTGAAGGGGTGTATCGTTGTTATGGCAGCAGCTAGCTGCCATAACCCCGGTATCCCCGTTTTCGTGCGGCGGCCGGCTTTCAGATAAAAGTGGTCCCTGCGGCGAATTCGCCGCGAGATCACTTTTATCGGTGGCGGGAGAGGGCCCCCCCCCCATCCCGCCGTGATCCGGTGCCCTCCGCCGCTTACCGGAGCCGTCGGTAGCGGCGGAGGCGATCGCATCCTTCTCCGTCCTGTGCCTGGAGAAGAGTGAGGCTAAGATGGTGCCCACTCGTCTCCATGACACTGCTGGGCGGAAGCGACGTCAAAACGTCGCTTCCACTCACGCCTCTTAAAGGCACATTTTTTTCAAATGTCATTTTTTTTAAATGACTTTTTTTTTTTTAATTGCATTTTAGTGTAAATAAGAGATCTGAAGTCTTTTTGACCCCCAGATCTCATATTTAAGAGGTCCTGTCATGCTTTTTTCTATTACAAGGGATGTTTACATTCCTTGTAATAGGAATAAAAGTGACACATTTTTTTTTTAAAACAGTGTAAACAAAAATTAAATAATGTAAAATAAATAATAAAAAAAAAAATAAAAATTTTAAAACCCCCCCCGTCCCGACGAGCTCACGCGCAGAAGCAAACGCATACGCAAGTAGCGCCCGCATATGAAAACGATGGTCAAACCACACATGTGAGGTATCGCTGCGACCGGTAGAGCGAGAGCAATAATTCTAGCCCTAGACCTCCTCTGTACCGCAAAATATGCAACCTGTAGAATTTTGTAAACGTCGCCTATGGAGATTTTTGAGGGTAAAAGTTTGACGCCATTCCACGAGCGGGCGCAATTTTGAAGCGTGACATGTTGGGTATCAATTTACTTGGCGTAACATTATATTTCATAGTATTAAAAAAAATGGACTAACTTTACTGTTGTCTTATTTTTTTATTCAAAAAAGTGAATTTTTTCCAAAAAAAGTGCGCTTTTAAGACCGATGCGCAAATACGGTGCAAAAAAAAGTATTGCAACGACCGCCATTTTATTCTGTAGGGTGTTAGAAGAAAAACCTTATATAATGTTTGGGGGTTCTAAGTAATTTTCTAGCAAAAAAAACTGTTTTATTAAACATGTAAACACCTAAAATCCAAAACAAGGCTGGTCCTTAAAGAGGAGGGCCCATTAAAAAAAAAAAAATTAAAAGTCAGCAGCTACAAATACTGCAGCTGCTGACTTTTAATTGGACACTTACCTGTCCCTGGGTCCAGCGATGCGGGGGATCGAAGCCCCACTCGTTTCCCCCTCCGTTCGGCGGCGCCGGCATTGCAACTGTGGGCGCCGGGCACCCACTGCGCATGCGCTAGCGGCGCCTCGCGCCTTGATTGGCCGCTCAGTCACCTGGGACCTGTAATGGGTCCCAGATGATTGACAGGAGGGAGGGAGCAGAGCGGAGCCCTTCCTGTGCCGAGGGGGAAGTGATGTCACCAGCCCAGGCACTGAAAGAGGCAGACTACGAGGGACCCCCTAGCAACAGGCATTTAGAGGTGAGTAAAAAAAAAAAAAATTTCCAATTTTTTTTTATTTTTTTTAATTTTTTTTAGGAATTTTCATGCATTTTTTTTTTGGGTGAAACACCACTTTAAGTGGTTAATAGTTTGTGATTCGAATATCAAACATCGGATCCGATATGAACCGGATTATCACCAGGATCAGTCGTGGAACAAGAATATTGTCACATGTAGAGGGGAGTTCACATATGTTGCGGATGATACAAAACGAAGAATAATAAACAAATAAAATACCTACTCATAATAATTACTGTTATTGGTACTAATTAACCGGTGTACATAGAGAGCAGCAATGTATGTATGACTGTACAGAGGTGTATGGAAACACTGGAACAAAAACACAGAGAGGAAATGATACAATGTGATAAAATAATGATAAAATGCTATACAATGTAATACCATGTGACATATTGTGATACTATGAGATACAATGAGCTATAGGGGTCAATTCACAAACGTTTTCCGCATGCAAAAACACTATCACATGAATTATTTGCATAAATTTTTGCATGCAGTAAATAAAGTCCAAATCACAAAAAAAAAAAAAAAATTAACGATTATGTAGTATTTACCGCCGAATGAAAAATGTGCCAGTAAACATTGTCAAAAAAACATGTGGTAAGCTTTTAAAGTGGAGTTCCACCCCAAAAAAAAAAAAAAAAAAATTAGTAATGTGCTTAAAAAAAAATTACAAAAAGCATTTGGAGAAATTTTTTTTTTTTATTTACCTCTAAATGCCTGTTGCTAGGGGTCCCTCGTAATCTGCCTCCTTCGGTGCCTGGGCTCCTGACGTCACTTCCCTCGGCGCAGGAAGGGAGGTCACCTCTCCACCCTCCCTCTTGTCAATCATCTGAGACACGTGATCGGTCCCAGATGATTGCGGGGCCAGTGACGGCGCGCAAGGCGCGACTTGCGCATGCGCAGTGGGTGCCCGGCTGTGAAGCCACAGCCGGGCGCCCACAGTTAAAATGCCTGCGCCGCCGAGCGGGGCTTCGATCCCCCACATCGCTGGACCCTGGGACGGGTAAGTGTCCGATTAAAAGTCAGCAGCTGCAGTATTTGTAGCTGTTGACTTTTAATTTTTTTTTTTAATGGGAACCCCGCTTTAAGTTCAATTCACAAATGGAACAGAGAGCAAAAAAACATGCAATATTTATCATATTTATCACCAGGGTTTTGCTGGAGGTATCACATGTGGCATTTGTCAGAAACAGCGTGCCCCCCCAATAGCTGGTTACCAAGGAGCGGGCCGGGAAGCCGGCCGCTGCATCCTTAACAACAGATGATTCATCAAAAAAACAGAGAACAGGGAACCCGCTGACAGCTGATGAGTCATCAGTTGTTAAGGATGACCAGCAACCAGCTCAATGCAATAAATTACTGCAATAAATAATGCGGTATTGACCGCTAAATCAAACACACACCAAATTCGGTATTTAGCGCAAAATTCTTAGTGAATTGCACTTTCAAAACTGATTTACTGCAAGCGTTATTTTGCCACATTTTATTGGCCTTTATTTAACTGTTAATGAGTTAACCCCATAATATGATATAATGCTATACAATTTCATACAATGTGATACAATGCTATACACTGTGATACAATGCTATACACTGTGATACAATGCTATACACTGTGATATAACGTGATATAATGTTATACAACGTGATATAATGTGGTATAATGAGTAGATTTACTAAAACTGGTGCACTCAGACTCTGGTGCAGCTGTGCATGGTAGCCAATCAGCTGCTAACTTCAGCTTGTTCAATTAAGCTTTGGCAATAAAACCTGGACGCTGATTGGTTTCTATGCAGAAGTGAGCCTGATTTTGCAATCTCCAGTTTTAGTAAATATATCCCAATGTGTTATAATGTGATACAATGCTATACAATGTGATATAATGTTATATAATGGGATATAATGAGATATAATGCTATACAATGTGATATAATGTGATACAATGCTATACAATGGGATATAATTGGATATAATGCTATACAATGTGATATAATGGGATACAATGTGATATAATTTTTTAGATTGTAAGCTCTAACGAGCAGGGCCCTCTGATTCCTCTTGTACCAAATTGTAATATAACTGTAATGTCCATCCTCATGTTATAAAGCGCTATGCAAACTGTTGGCGCTATATAAAACCTGTATTATAATAATAATAATAATGTGATACAATGCTACACAGTGTGATATAATGTGATATAAAAGGATACAATGTGATACAATGTGATTTTGTTTGGTTAGAACTTCCTTTGCTGGCTGTGTCTCCAGTGGGGAGATCTTCCCTCACTTCCTGTTCCAGAGAAATAAAAACAAAGTTTCCCTAAAGTAAGACATGGTAATTGCTTTGACAGTTGACACCAGAACAGGTGTCTCCGTTGGATGATTTCGAGTCACCATCTGTTCCAGTGACAGCTGCAAAATGTTGGATTTCCCTTATTGTTTCTCCAATGGTCGTTGGGACAAATACATAAGGAGAATCTCTCCAGCTAGGAGACAGACAGTAATAAAAACCTGACAGTCCTGACTCCATGCAAAAATGTAAAAAAAAATAAAAAGTTTGGGCTGGGATGCCACATCCCAACCCCATGCATCTTTCCCTAAACGGAAGATGACATAAACTAATCGTTTATTTTCCACTGCTGATTATTCAGCAACAAACAGAAGATGCCATAAAAAGAAATTTTTTCCACTGCTGAGTACTCAGAAACAAACAGAAGATGCCAGAAACAGATATCTTTTCCACTGCTGATTACTCAGCAACAAATAGAAGATGTCATAAATGGATATTTTTTTCCACTGCTGATTACTCAGCAACAGCAGAAAGACTGCCTATTTATCGTTTCCACCTGTTCCACAACACTGAGAGCTTGCTTTCCATGTAACAAATGAAGTAACCCCCATCGTGTTGCCATGCCCTCAGTGCATGTCGCAGTTTGTTGTGTGTACGTTGATAGGAGTTGCTGGACCGACGTAGAGCTCCCTGATTGGACTAATTGTTTCTGTCTCTGCACGTGCTCAAATATATAATATATAATAAGTCGCCTCCACACTTTTCTCTAGGAAATAATAGACAGGAGAGGACTTTGGACTTTACCATGGAAGGTAAACATGTCAGCTGATCAGAATATCGTCCTGTCTGTCTGCGGTCCGCCCCCTCGGCCTATCACTACAAAGTTTGCTTTACTGGATTGGTCGGAGATAAGGACACGTGAGATGGTTATCCTACAGGCACAGGATTTATAGTTTCCTCCCCAAAAATGACAGGTCTTCTTTTAAGGCAATAGCTGACCTTTGTGAAGTTCACACCTTGAATGTTTGTGAACAAAAAGCAGCTGAGGGTAATGCCATAGTTCTGCTAAGGCTAACTGTAGTTCCTGGAAATTCTAATTCGAGGATACCTAAGCTTGCTCCTTCAAAGAGAACCTCACTAATGGCGGTCACCATAACCTGGAGGATGGGGAGCAGGGCTGCTGTTAGAAATCACAGGTCCCCGTACAGCCTACCTGACAGGGGGGGTGCAATTGGTCAAATACTGGAACTGATCCAAATCCCCTGTATGGCTCCCCCTGCTGCAGCTGAAAGCCAGAGAGGAAGGAAGCCGGCGGCCTTGTGGGGAAAAGGGTACACAGGGTGGCCGAAAAGAGGCTACCACCACACCTCCTGTAAAGGGTCCAGGCCCCATCAGTTTAACAGGGGGGGCCCGGACAGGAGGTAGTGACCGGTGCTCCGATCCCCCTATGTGGCTCTTCCTGCAGCAGCTGAAAGCTGGAGGGGAAGGAAGTCAGCAGCCTTGCGGCGAAAAGGGTAGGCAAGGCTGCTGATAAGAGGCTACCACCACACCTCCTGTAAAGGGTCCAGGCCCCATCAGTTTAACAGGGGGGGCCCGGACAGGAGGGGGTGACCGGTGCTCCGATCCCCCTATGTGGCTCTTCCTGCAGCAGCTGAAAGCTGGAGGGGAAGGAAGCCAGCAGCCTTGCGGCGAAAAGGGTACGCAAGGCTGCTGATAAGAGGCTACCACCACACCTCCTGTAAAGGGTCCAGGCCCCATCAGTTTAACAGGGGGGGCCCGGACAGGAGGGGGTGACTGTTGCTCGGATCCCCCTGTGTGGGCTCTCCCTGCAGCAGCTGAAAGCTGGCGGGAGGGAGAGGAGGAAAAGCCAGCTTTCAGCTGCTGCAGGGAGAGCTGCACAGGTGGATTGGAGCGCCGATCACCCCCTCCTGTCCGGGCCCCCCTTCTAAACTGATGGGGCCCGGGCTTCGTACAGGAGGCCCCGGTGATAACCCCTTATCAATGGCCCTGGAGAGGAGGAAATGCTTCCTTCCTTGAAATATTGTGATCTTCTGTTAGAACTAATAAGGCCAACAGCAGGTAAGGAATATCTGAGACATGAAAGAAAGATCCCTTCGGGCAGTGCGCTGTGCAGTCACCTTCGCTCATTCGATTCGAATTTCTGACTTTAAACATGAATAACAGACCCTGCGGTGAGACGAGGACAGACAGAAGCCCAAATTATAGGATGCCGATGGAAGCGTGCCTCGTCCTGCCTGATCAGAAGACCTGGGATACAAAACTAGGCAATCATGTGTCACAGCAGCAAGTGATCCCACAATGCAACACCTTGCTTTAGAATTCCAACAATGTCTACAGATAAGCAAGTCAGCAACCTCTGATTGTGGTGAAGGTTCCAATGTTTGTTTACAAGAGAAGAGTTACAAGTTAAGTTTTTTCCTCCAAATCATTCTAGTAAATGAACACCTTATCAGCCTGACCAACATCCACATTCCCAAAGATTGGAGATCCTTAGCGATGGCAGGTGTACCAAGGATCTGACTTCTTGATCACAAGCTCCAATCCTGGACAGTTGCCATGTAGGATCCCCCATGCCAACAGGAACATTTAACATATTTGTGAATCCTTCACTTAATAATTTGAATAAGCAGAAGATCATTAATTACATGAAATATTAATTTCTGTTATCTTGGAACAGCTCATCATCTTGGTCGACCTCCAGACTCATACCTCATTGAAGAACAAGAGGACTAATAGTCTCTACAATACACAACAAGAAGTTCTAAAGTTTCTGAGGACAACAATTTGTTCCAATAACACATTTCCTTCTAATCATTCTAGTAAATGAACACCTTATCAACCTGACCGACATTCAGATTCCCAAATATCTCATTGTAGAACAAGGAAACTAATTGTCTCTGTGGTCCACAACAAGATCTTCCAAGAATCCTGAGAGCAATAATTTGTTCCAATCATATCTTTCTGCAAAATTGTCCTAGGAGGTGAAGGAACACCTTATAAGTTTGACCGACCTCCAGACACCCGGATATCTTATTGTAGAACAAGGGGACTAGCTGTCTCATTGTTCCACAACAACAAGACCTTCTAAGGTTCCCAAGGATAATAATGTGTTCTAATAACATATTTCCTCCAACTCATTCTAGCAAAAGAACACCTTATTAGCTTTACCGACCTCCAGTTCTCAAATGCCTCACTGTAGATCAAGGGGACTGTCTCTTTGGTTCACAATAAGATTTTCTAAGGTTCCTGAGAATAACAATTTGTTCCAATAACATATTTCCTCCAAGTTATTCTAGTAACTTAACACCATATCAGCTTGACCGACCTCAAGATTGCTAAATACCTTATTGTAGAGCAAGGGGACTAACTGTCTCTATGGTACACAACAAGACCTTCCAAGGATCCAGAGAGCAACATGTAGTTCCAATAGTATCTTATGCAAATATTAAAATGCCTTGATGGGTGGATGCCAGTGAAGATGTTCTAGGGTTTCCGAGGACAACTATTTTTTCCAATAAAATATTGCCTCCAAATAATTCTAGTAAGTGAACACCATATCAGCTTGGCCGACCTCCAGATTCCCAAATACCTCATTGTAGAACAACGGGATCTAATTGTCTCTATGGTCCAAAACAAGAATCTTTCTGCAAAATCATTCTAGCAAGTGAACACCTTCTCAGCTTGGCCGACCTCCAGACTCATACCTCATTGTAGAACAGGGGGACTAACTGGATATATCAGTGGTCTCTATGGTCCAAAACAAGACTCATAACTCCTTGAAGAACATACTCGTACGGTCCAAAACAAGACTCATACCTCATTGTAGAACAAGGGGACTGTCTATATCAGTGGTCTCTATGCTCCAAAACAAGACTCATACCTCATTGTAGAGCATACTCATATAGTTCAAAACAAGACTCATACCTCATTGTAGAACAGGGGGACTATCTGTCTATATCAGTGGTCTCTATGGTCCAAAACAAGACCATAGAGACCAAAACAAGACCTTCCAAGAACCTGAGAACTAAAATTAGCTCCAATAATATCTTATTTCAAAATCATTCTAGCGAGTGAACACCTTAGCTTGACCAATCTCCAGACTCATACCTCATTGTAGAACAGGGGGACTAACTGTCTATATCAGTGGTTTCCAAAACTTCTGCTCTGGGGCCAGATGTGGCCCTTTGCTTGCCTCTATCCAGCCCTTGGGGCACTTTTACACCCACAACTGACTCTAATGATGCGGCACTATTCTTCCCACTGACACCAAGGATGGGGCACTATTCCTCCCACTGACACCAAGGATGGGGCACTATTCCTCCCACTGACACCAAGGATGGGGCACTATTCCTCCCACTGACACCAATGATGGGGCACTATTCCTCCCACTGACACCAAGGATGGGGCACTATTCCTCCCACTGACACCAAGGATGGGGCACTATTCCTCCCACTGACACCAAGGATGGGGCACTATTCCTCCCACTGACACCAATGATGGGGCACTATTCCTCCCACTGACACCAAGGATGGGTCACTATTCCTCCCACTGACACCAAGGATGGGGCACTATTCTTCCCACTGACACCAAGGATGGGGCACTATTCCTCCCACTGACACCAAGGATGGGGCACTATTCCTCCCACTGACACCAATGATGGGGCACTATTCCTCCAACTGACACCAAGGATGGGGCATTATTCTTCCCACTGACACCAAGGATGGGGTGCTATTCCTCCCGCTGATAAACAATAGGGCACTATTCCTTCCACTAAAACCAATGATGGGACATTGTTTACTTCCACTGACGCTTGGGCATTTTCTACTCCCACTGGGCACAGTGCAGCCCCCATAAAGTCTGAAGGACAGTAAACTGGCCCTTTGTTTAGAAAGTCTGGAGACCCCTGGTCTATATGTTCCACAAGAAGACATTGCAAGGATCCTGAGAACGATTTGTTCCAATACTGTCTTTATGCAAAATCATTCTAGCAAGTGAACACCTTATCAGCTTGACCAACCTACGGACTCCCAAATACCTCATTGTAGAACAAGGGGACAACCTGCCATTATGTTCCACAATAGGACCTTCCAAGGTTCTTGAGAGCAGTTCCTATAATATCTTATGTAATAATAATATGCCTTGATGGGTGGGTGTGCGTCTGGAGGAGTGGGCATTTCTAGGCATTTTGAATGCAGACCACCCTAGGGAAAACCCACATGTGATGTTGAACCTCTGCGGTTATAAGAAGCGAAAACCCATAAATGACAGGGGTGGGCCAGGCCTAGTCAAGTTGGGCTGGATGTCCTCCAGCCAGGATATGAGGTATCTAACTTGCAGCAGCTTCTAATGCACATTGTGAGAAGCTCACAGTGTGCAGTGAGATCAGAGGAAGCCGTTTCAGTCCAGGAGAATAGCTGATACAACTGTGCAAGACTGAAGGGAAGGCCGGAAGTTCAGCTTTAAGAGCCGCTATGTACATTAAGAAAATAAAAAAATACATTTTTTTGGATTGGTATGAAGCAGCTCCTCCGCTGACTTCCTGTGCACATGGCCTATAAAGAGAACGTTCTGTACACTCACCCAGTAATATTGCAGTAACCACAAGCCCGCACATGTCACCACGCCATCACAGCCCGACTTTACCAGAGATGAGTCTGTGGGAGGTTAATGGCAGATATATAAAAGGAACAAACTCATCATCCAAAGCCCACAGCGGCCTGATGGATCCATATTAACAATTTTTTTTCATCTATAAATGTGTTCCTTCTGTCTTCACGTCACCAGAAGAGTTCTAATAGTTCATTCGAAAACGTTGAAAGGGGCGCGTTTCACGAGCGCACTCGGCCGCTAATGTGAGGCTGAAATAAAATATAATTTGTACTTTGATTGTTGACAATTTCGCTGCTTTATGGATGAAGAGTCACTTTGTAATGAGCGGGTGTCTGCAGACGCCGTGAGTAAAGCAATATATCGTGTAGACAACACAACCCAATCAAAACCGATCGAGTTATTAAAGCCCCACGCCCGGCTCAGGACCTGGAACCATAAATGATCGGCTGGAGCAGAGGACCAGGGGGGCCCTAAAATGACACCATGGGCTTAAGATATTCATCAGCGGGGTGCGGGGTGTACAGAACTTCATTATCATAGGATGTGGTGAGCAGGAGGTCCCCAAACGCGGGACACAACTGGCCCATCATGAGATTTTATCTGACCCCCCACAAGGGTTAATGGCATATCCTCAGATCTAGACAGTGCACAGAAGGGGGGAACCTGATGTAAGGGGGGGGGAGCTCAAATGGGGACCCTGATGTAAGGGGGACCCTGATGTTAGAGGGAATCTAAAGTAAGCGGGGGGACTCAAATAGGGACCCTGATGTAAGGGGAACTCTTAAAGGGACCCTGATGTTAGGAGGGACCCTGATGGGGACCTTGATGCAAGGGGGTTCTGATGGAGACCCTGATGTTAGAGGGGACTGTGATGGGGACCTTGATGTAAGGGGGGCTCTCATGGGGACCCTGATGTTAGAGGAGAATCTAAAGTAAGCGGGGGGGACTCTAATAGGGACCCTGATGTAAGGGGAACTCTTAAAGGGCCCCTAATGTTAGGAGGGACTCTGATGGGGACCTTGATGCAAGGGGGTTCTGATGGAGACCCTGATGTTAGAGGGGATTGTGATGGGGACATTGATGTAGGGGGGGCTCTGATGTAATGAGGTATCCTGATGTTAGAGGGGAATCTGATGTAAGGGGGACTCTAACAGAGACCTGATGTAAGGGGGCTCTAATGGGAGTGGACCTTGATGCAAGGCGGGGCTTTGATTCCATTTGGAACCCTGAAGTTAAAGGGGAATCGGTTTTAAGAGGATACTCTAATGGGGACTCCGATATAAGGGGAACCCTGATGGGGACCCTGATTTGAGGGTGGAGTCTCATGGGGACCCTGATGTAAGGGGGGGGGGGGCTGTGACAGGGATCGTGCTGCAAAGGGGACTCTGATGGGACCCTGATATAAGGGAGGACTCTAATGTAAGGGGGGATTCTGATGGGGAGTCTGATGTAAGGGTGGGCTCTGATGTGATGGGGGACCCTGATGTTGAAGGGGAATCAGATATAAGAGGGGACTCTAATGGGGACCCTGATATAAAGGAAACTCTGATGGAGACCTGGATGTAAGAGGGGGCTATGATGGGGAGTCTGATGTAAGGGGGCTCTGATGGGGAGTCTGATATAAGGGGGCTCTGATGGGGAGTCTGATGTAAGGGGGTCTCTGATGGGGAGTCTGATGTAAGGGGGCTCTGATGGGGAGTCTGATGTAAATGGGGGGCTCTGATGGGGAGTCTGATGTTATGGGGGGCTCTGATGGGGAGTCTGATGTAAGGGGGCTCTGATGGGGAGTCTGATGTTATGGGGGGCTCTGATGGGGAGTCTGATGTAAGGGGGTCTCTGATGGGGAGTCTGATGTAAGGGGGTCTCTGATGGGGAGTCTGATGTAAGGGGGCTCTGATGGGGAGTCTGATGTAAATGGGGGGCTCTGATGGGGAGTCTGATGTAAGGGGGCTCTGATGGGGAGTCTGATGTAAGGGGGTCTCTGATGGGGAGTCTCATGTAAGGGGGTCTCTGATGGGGAGTCTCATGTAAGGGGGCTCTGATGGGGAGTCTGATGTAAGGGGGGCTCTGATGGGGAGTCTGATGTAAGGGGGGCTCTGATGGGGAGTCTGATGTAAGGGGGTCTCTGATGCGGACCTTGGTGCAAGGGGGGCTCTGATATAAGAGGGGGCTCTGATGGGGAGTCTGATGTAAGAGGGGGCTCTGATGTAAGGGGGTCTCTGATGCGGACCTTAATGCAAGGGGGGGCTCTGATGTAATGGGGGTCCCTGATGTTTAAGGGGAATCAGATATAAGAAGGGACTCTAATGGGGACCCTACTATAAAGGAAACTCTGATGGGGACCCTGATGTAAGGGGGGGCTCTGAGGGGGAGTCTGATGTAAGGGGGTCTCTGATGCGGACCTTGATGCAAGGGGGGGCTCTGATGTAATGGGGGACCCTGATGTTTAAGGGGAATCTGGTATGAGGGGACTCTAATGCGGACCCTGATTTAAGGAGGGGTCTGATGGGAATCCTAATGTAAGACTGAACTCTAATGCGGACCCTGATGTAAGGGGGAACTCTAATGCGGACCCTGATGCAAGGGGGTACGCTAATGTGAAAAAGGGGACTCTGATGTGATGTAAGGATTTCCTTGGAGCATGTTCATTCATTCATTTATAAAACTGTTTTGTTTTGTTTTTTGGCCCGTAAATATTTGTAAAACATACAATGTGGCTCTCATACATCCTATAGGGTATGGAGAGAGCCAATCAGGTGTCTTGGAAGCACATGTGTTGCCCAGGTACTCTATATGATGACAGAAGGAGAGAGCAGACATGTGAAGTTCTGCTGCTCCTGCATTGTCCAATCACAGGCTGGGGGCTGGAAGCTGACCAAGCAGACAGAAGCCTGGTCACTGGCCTGGCTGTGCTGTGTGGCAGAGCTGTGTAAATCTCAGGAGTGGATAGTCAGGATTACAAATCCTTTGGCAGATCCTCCTCATATGTATTCTTTCTTGTCTTTTGGTGTCTCGGAGGCGGCGGGGCGCTCAGTTTCTCTGGACACAAGAGATGAAATCTAGATGCACAGCAGATAAATCTCTCATTATAATCCCACAAGGGATCAGCTGCGTATTTCCAGCAGCCATGAATCAGCCACATCTGGAATGGCGGCTCCGCCGGTGTCGAGAAAAGGGAAGTCGCATCAGACGGATGAAATGTCAGATGTGCGATTCACGCTTCCCTCATATCTGTGACTCAGGCTTCTGTGTGACACATAGGCTGTGGCGGTGTACAAGAGGTGAGATCTGTGCAGAACTTTGCCCAACTTTCAGGTATAATCAATGGCTCCACGATAAGGCTGGGCCCTTCGCTCTTATCTGATTGGTGGAGGAGGGACGAGGGGACGAGGGTGTGCTGGGTTCGATCGGTGACTTTAAAACACTCAGACTTAGAGCTGAAGTTTAATCTGCTTATATTTTGCCTTCCCTGGTGACTTTTTTTATATTTTTTTTAAATAAAAACCTTCTATTTTTCATTGCATACCTCGTTTTAGACCCAGTGACGTCACCACTGGGTCTCCCTGCTTCTCTATGCAATGCGTCATCACTGGGTCTCCCTGCTTCTCTATGCAATGCGTCATCACTGGGTCTCCCTGCTTCTCTATGCAATGTGTCATCACTGGGTCTTCCTGCTTCTCTATGCAATGCGTCATCACTGGGTCTCCCTGCTTCTCTATGCAATGCGTCATCACTGGGTCTCCCTGCTTCTCTATGCAATGCGTCATCACTGGATCTCACTGCTTCCCTATGCAATGCGTCATCACTGGGTCTCCCTGCTTCTCTATGCAATGCGTCATCACTGGATCTCCCTGCTTCTCTATGCAATGCGTCATCACTGGATCTCCCTGCTTCTCTATGCAATGTGTCATTCATTCACAGTGTGCAGTGAAATCAGAGGAAGACATTTCAGTCCAGGAGAGGAGCCGGTACAGTTTGGAGGAGAAGGAAGGGCGGGGGGGGGACAAGATGACCCCTTTACTCATTAACCTTTAACAAATCAGTTGGTAATGATATATTTGCGTGACGTAGGAAGACAAAGACGAAGCATTTCTAGGAATCCGAGGCGGCGTGCAGATAGGGGTATATTGGGTGTGAATTCCTGAGATAACTTCATATAGACAGAAATATGCGATCAGAGGAGAGCGTGAGATTCACAACGACACGGGAAGACACCCTTCCCTATGAAGAGTCCCTTCACACGTATGTGTCGGTGACGTGTTCTACACCAAGAATTCATTCCATCCAATCTCCAATGCTTTACCGTGTAATGACCCATCGAGGCTTCCATGTTGTAGTAACACGCACTCTACATGTATTGTGGTGTCGTTCATTTTTAAGGCCCCGTTCACATCTGTGCTCCCCCTTGTCGGGGGTTTTCATTGAATGTTTTTCACACAGTAAAGGGAAGCTTGTAACCGATATGAGAATCCTGAGGTGTGAAGGGTTACACTCTGAGAATACAGTTTACCAGATACGTCCTTTAGAAGTTTGGAGTCCTGGGGTATCTCACATGGCCCCCTGAAGTCACCTGAGATCCCTTATATGACCCCTGCAGTCACCTGGGATCTCTTATATGACCTCTACAGTCACCTGAGATCCCTTATATGACCCCTGCAGTCACCTGGGATCTCTTATATGACCTCTACAGTCACCTGAGATCCCTTATATGATCCCTGCAGTCACATGGGATCTCTTATATGATCTCTGCAGTCACCTGGGATCCCATATATGACCCCTGCAGTCACCTGGGATCTCTTATATGACCTCTGCAGTCACCTGAGATCCCTTATATGATCCCTGCAGTCACCTGAGATCCCTTATATGACCTCTGCAGTCACCTGAGATCCCTTATATGACCTCTGCAGTCACCTGAGATCCCTTATATGACCTCTGCAGTCACCTGAGATCCCTTATATGACCTCTGCAGTCACCTGGGATCCTTTATATGACCTCTGCAGTCACCTGAGATCCCTTATATGACCCCTGCAGTCACCTGGGATCCCTTATATGATCTCTACAGTCACCTGGGATCCCATATATGACCCCTGCAGTCATCTGGGATCCCATATATGACCACTGCAGTCACCTGGGATCTCTTATATGACCCCTGCAGTCACCTGAGATCCCTTATATGACCCCTGCAGTCACCTGAGATCCCTTATATGACCTCTGCAGTCACCTGAGATCCCTTATATGACCCCTGCAGTCACCTGGGATCCCTTATATGATCTCTACAGTCACCTGGGATCCCATATATGACCACTGCAGCCACCTGGGATCCCATATATGACCCCTGCAGTCACCTGGGATCTCTTATATGATCTCTGCAGTCACCTGGAATCCCATATATGACCCCTACAGTAACCTGGGATCTCTTATATGACCCCTGTAGTCACCTGGGATCCCATATATGACCCCTGCAGTCATCTGGGATCCCATATATGACCCCTGCAGTCACCTGGGATCCCATATATGAGCCCTGCAGTCACCTGGGATCTCTTATATGACCTCTGCAGTCACCTGAGATCCCTTATATGACCCCTGCAGTCACCTGGGATCCCTTATATGACCTCTGCAGTCACTTGAGATCCCTTATATGACCTCTGCAGTCACCTGAGATCCCTTATATGACCTCTGCAGTCACCTGAGATCCCTTATATGACCTCTGCAGTCACCTGGGATCCTTTATATGACCTCTGCAGTCACCTGAGATCCCTTATATGACCCCTGCAGTCACCTGGGATCCCTTATATGATCTCTACAGTCACCTGGGATCCCATATATGACCCCTGCAGTCATCTGGGATCCCATATATGACCACTGCAGCCACCTGGGATCCCATATATGACCCCTGCAGTCACCTGGGATCTCTTATATGATCTCTGCAGTCACCTGGAATCCCATATATGACCCCTACAGTAACCTGGGATCTCTTATATGACCCCTGTAGTCACCTGGGATCCCATATATGACCCCTGCAGTCATCTGGGATCCCATATATGACCCCTGCAGTCACCTGGGATCCCATATATGACCCCTGCAGTCACATGAGATCCCTTATATGATCCCTGCAGTCACCTGGGATCTCTTATATGACCCCTGCAGTCACCTGGGATCTCTTATATGACCCCTGCAGTCATCTGGGATCCCATATATGACTCCTGTAGTCACCTGGGATCTCTTATATGACCCCTGCAGTCATCTGGGATCCCATATATGACCTCTGCAGCCACCTGAGATCCCATATATGACCCCTGCAGCCACCTGGGATCTCTTATATGACCCCTGCAGCCACCTGGGATCTCTTATATGACGCCTGCAGTCACCTGGGAATTCTTATATGACCCCTGTAGCCACCTGGAATCCCATATATGACCCCTGCAGTCACCTGGGATCTCTTATATGACCCCTGTAGCCACCTGGAATCCCATATATGATCCCTGCAGTCACCTGGGATCCATTATTGGACCCTTATTATGGTCACCTGGGTGGGATCCTCTACCTGACCTCCTGCAGTCACCTGAGATCCCTTATATGATCCCTCCAGTCACCTGGGATCCCATATATGACTCCTGTAGTCACCTTGGATCTCTTATATGATCTCTGCAGTCACCTGGGATCTCTTATATGACCCCTGCTGTCACCTGGGATCTCTTATATGATCCCTGCAGTCACCTGGGATCCCATATATGACTCCTGTAGTCACCTTGGATCTCTTATATGACTCCTGCAGTCACCTGGGATCTCTTATATGACCCCTGCAGTCACCTGGATTCCCATATATGACCCCTGCAGTTACCTGGGATCCCATATATGATCCCTGCAGTCATCTAGGATCCCATATATGAAGCCTGCAGTCATCTGGGATCCCATATATGACCCCTGCAGACACCTGGGATCCCATATATGACCCCTGCAATCATCTGGGATCCCATATATGACCTCTGCAGCCACCTGGGATCCCAAATATGACCCCTGCAGCCACCTGGGATCTCTTATATGACCCCTGTAGGCACCTGGAATCCCATATATGACCCCTGCAATCACCTGGGATCCCTTATTAGACCCTTGTTATGGTCACCTGGGTGGGATCCCTTACCTGACCTCCTGCAGTCACCCAGGATCCCTTATATGATCCCTTCAGTCACCTGGGACCTCTAAAAAACTCCTTTGGTCAATAGGGATCCCTTATATGACCCCTTCAATCAGTACTAATCCCTTATAACACCCCTTTGGTCACCGGGCTGCCTTAAATGACTCCTTTGGTCAATAGGGATCCCTTTTATGACCCTTTCAATCAGTAGTGATCCCTTATATGACCCCTTCGGTCACCTGGGATCTCTTATATGTCCCCTTCATTCAGTGGGGATCCCTTACATGGCCCCTTCGGTCACCTAGGACCCCCTATATGACCCCTGCAGTCACACACATTGCACACATGTTAATGAGAAGATGCTCTGAAGCATCAATATAAGAAGACAGCAGTTCTGGTATAGTAAGCTACAATCAGTCAGCTGGAGCCTCCCTGCTCTGCTCCTGCATGAGCTGTGCTGTCACTCATGGAGTCTGTTGAGGCATCAGGTACTGAGGATGTAAGTGAGGAGCAGTTCACATATTGCAAGAAAAGGAAAGAGGGGGCTGATTAGTGGGATTTTGTGATTTCAGCACCCCTCCCTGTAAAATAACATCCTGCCTTTCTATAAATGATGATTGATTTCCCATCCTGAGAGGAGAGACGTCTCTGAACCTGGAACTTCTCCCCACAATCCCTCACTTCACACTTTGTCCAGAAAAAAAACACGAAAATGAGAATTCATACAGCTACCTATGTACTAATAAATCATTTCCCGGATCTCTCCTCTGATGAGAAGGTTCTCTCTGTTCTCTCTGAGCGTTCGGATGAAGAGAGGAAGTGGATGAGAGATTAGTCATTGTGATGTCATAGGAGACGAGAATAAGCAATGAGAAGATGGGGTGTTGTGTAAGAGGACACCCCCTGTGTCGGGGAGGGGGGGGGGGGGTACGAGGAGCTGGGGGCCGCACAGACAGGAGGAGGCTACATGTGTGTTGAATACACAAAGACCATTAATACATAATTTATTGGGAAGTGAATGACGCCGAGGAACCAGAAACCAGCCGGAGAACCTGAACTGTATGAGGAGATCACCTGTCACCGGCCAAAGTGTGCAAATAGAATGATCTGCTACAGGTAGAATAGAATGATCTACTACAGGTAGAATAGAATGATCTACTACAGGTAGAATAGAATGATCTACTACAGGTAGAATAGAATGATCTACTGCAGGTAGAATAGAATGATCTACTGCAGGGGCATATAGTGATCTGCTACAGGTAGAATAGAACGATCTACTACAGGGGGCATATAGTGATCTGCTACAGGTAGAATAGAATGATCTACTACATGGGGCATATAGTGATCTGCTACAGGTAGAATAGAATGATCTACTACAGGTAGAATAGAACGATCTATTACATGGGGCATATAGTGATCTGCTACAGGTAGAATAGAATGATCCACTACAGGGGGCATATTGTGATCTGCTACAGGTAAAATAGAATGTTCTCCTACAGGTAGAAGAGAATGATCTGCTACAGGTAGAATAGAATGTTCTCCTACAGGTAGAATAGAATGATCTACTACAGGTAGAATAGAACGATCTACTACATGGGGCATATAGTGATCTGCTACAGGTAGAATAGAATGATCTGCTACAGGGGGCATATAGTGATCTGCTACAGGTAGAATAGAATGACCTGCTACAGATAGATTAAAATGATATGCTACAGATAGAATATAATGAATAGCATGATCTGGAAGAATATGATGATCTCCTACATGTAGAATATAATGATCTCCTACAGGTAAAATAGAATGATCTACTATAGGTAGAATAGAATAATCTATTACAGGTAGAGGAGAATGATCTACTATAGGTGGCATATTGTGATCTGCTACAGGTAGAATAGAATGATCTTCTACAGGTAGAATAGAATGATCTACTACAGGGGGCACATAGTGATCTGCTACAGGTAGAATAGAATGATCTTCTACAGGTAGAATAGAATGATCTGCTACAGGTAGAAAAGAATGATCTACTACAGGTAGAATACAATGACTAGCATAATCTGGAAGAATATAATGATCTCCTACAGGTAAAATATAATGATCTGCTAAAAGTAGAATAGAATGATCTATTACAGGTAGAGGAGAATGATCTACTACAGATAGAATAGAATGATCTACTATAGGTGGCATATTGTGATCTGCTACAGGTAGAATAGAATGTTCTCCTACAGGTAGACGAGAATGATTGGCTACAGGTAGAATAGAATGAACTACTACAGGTAGAATAGAATGAACTACTACAGGTAGAAAAGAATGAACTACTACAGGTAGAATAGAATGATCTCCTACAGTTAGAATAGAATGATCTACTACAGGTAGAATAGAATGATCTCCTACAGGTAGAATAGAATGATCCCCTACAGGTAGAAGAGAATGATTGGCTACAGGTAGAATAGAATGAAATACTACTGGTAGAATAGAATGATTTACTACAGGTAGAGAGAATATCTGCTACAGGTAGAATGTAATGATCTCCTACAGGTAAAATTGAATGATCTGCTAAAGGTAGAATAGAATGATTTATTGCAGGTAGAGAAGAATGATCTACTACAGGTAGAAGAGAATGATTGGCTACAGGTAGAATAGAATGATCTATTATAGGTGGCATATTGTGATCTGCTACAGGTAGAATAGAATGAACTACTACAGGTAGAAGAGAGTGATCTACTACAGGTAGAATAGGATGACCTGCTACAAGTAGGAAACAATGGCTCTTGTATTAATATAACAGTTCTAATATAGGCACAAAATACTGGCCCTGTTAGCAATGCAATGCCTCTACTACATGTATGATACAACGGTTAACAACATAAAGTCACTACTACAGGCGTAATTCCACAGTCAACAATGCATTGCCTTTGCTACAAAAGTAGAGCCATGGTTAGCATCATAATGTCTGTATTACAGATGTGCTGCCACAGTTAGCAATAGAATGCCTCTACTACAGACACAATGCCACATCATAATACCTCTACTACAGGTGTCATGTCACATTTAACAACACAATTCTACCACTACAAGTAAAATGCCACTGTTAACAATATAATACATCTACTACAGATATAATTCCATAATTTATACATTCCTTCTATTATAGATATAATGCTCTAATTAATATCAGTGTGCCTGTAATACAGGTGTGTACGGCCACATTTACCAATGGAATTCATCTCCTACAGGTGTAAAGCCATTGTTAACATCGAAATGTGTCTATTGCAGGCGCATTGCCACTACAAACAGCATAATGTCTCTGTTATAAGTTTAATATCATTTTTAATAGAATGCATTACATTGCGTGCAATTTCACAATATACAGTGCAACGCCTCTACCACGGCCATACAGCCACTGTGACAAAAAAAAATGTCCCTATAGCCAATATATACCTATAAATACCAATATACCGGCTACACCCCACTGTGTGTACAATGATTACATTATCAGTACAATGCACGTTACAATTACTGTACAATGTCACTTTAACACCACAAAGTTTTCATACCCAGATGATCAATGCTGTGCCAGAAACAAATCCTATTACAGTGTTACACATATGACAATAACAATGTAACAATAATAGAATAACAAGATAATACAAAGAGTTCTATTAGCAGTGACAGCTTCTCCTGTACCAGGATAATATTTACTATTCATCATCATATGGATCTTAGTGGGTGTTCTAGTAGGAAGGTGAGATCTATATTACCGGTATATATATTATATTATTATATCTTATTATTATTATTTCATAATATTATTATTATATCATTATGGGATGTACACTATATTGTCAAAAGTATTGGGACACCTGCCTTTACACACACATGAACTTTAATGACATCCCAGTCTTAGTCCGTAGGGTTCAATATTGAGTTGGCTCCGCCCTTTGCAGCTATAACAGCTTCAACTCTTCTGGGAAGGCCGTCTACAAGGTTTAGGAGTGTGTCTATAGGAATGTTTGACCATTCTTCCAGAAGCGCATTTGTGAGGTCAGGCACTGATGTTGGATGAGAAGGCCTGGCTCGCAGTCTCTGCTCTAATTCATCCCAAAGGTGTTCTATCGGGTTGAGGTCAGGACTCTGTGCAGGCCAGTCAAGTTCCTTCACCCCAAACTCGCTCATCCATGTCTTTATGGACTTTGCTTTTCTGGGTTTCCTCGCATCCAATTCATGCATGACAGGCAAGCGTGACTGGCTCCCCACGGTTTACACATGTCCGGGGCGGCCGCGGTCCGGTTTGAAGAAGGGTCAGGTGCGTGTTTGGGTCCGATTCAGGTGTGAATTCAAAAAAATAAAAATTTGAACCTGAATTGGTGAACAGGAATGCACCGGACTCCAGGCACGAAACCCCCAGCCGCACATGTGATCCCGGCCTTAGTAGATCCCCCCCTATGTTAGGACTACATAACACCTCCTTCTCATGTCCATAACAGAGGGAGGTGTTTTGTAGTCCACCAAGATAAAGGGAACAATGTCGACTACAGGAACAGGAAGTTATCAGCTCACAAGATTTGGCTGGACACACAGCTTTTTTTTGTTGTTGATGAACAGACATAATAAAACGCTTTCTATGGTATAATTAGCAGACCAAAATAGAGGGTAAAAAAATCGAGAAGTTTATTAGAGTTTACATAAACTTTAAAGTAGAACTAATCTTTTTTTTTTTTTGTATGTTTTTTTTGTGTAAGAGAGGATTATAACCTTTGTTAGTTTTTTGGGTTTTTTTTTGCCATCTGTGCCCCATTGGGGAGATTTTCCTTCACTTCCTGTCCCATAGCCAAAACAGGAAGTCAGAGGAAATCCCTGCAAAGTGATGAAAAACTAGTGTCCCCGTTGGAAGATGTCTTCTCTATTCCTGTTCTAATGACAACCCAAAATTTGGGATTTTCTTCTACTTTCGGTGATAACGGTCACCAGGATCGGGAATCTCCCTAACGGGGACACAGACAGCAATAAAACCTGACAGGGGTTCTAATCCCTCTCCACTCCATCCAAAGCTAAAGAAAAGAAAAAAAAAGTTTTTCCTTTAGTTCTACTTTAGATATCCCATCGAACGTGTTTTATTATGTCTGTTCAGCAAGAGCTGATCACATTCAGTGCCTGTTATCAGTTAGCATTGTTCCCTGCTATTACTACAAAACACCTCCCCTCTATTATATGTTAGGATGGTTTCCTGCTAGCTCAGTGTGCTACAAACCACCTCCCTACGTTATACATTAGCACACATACCTGCTATCTCGATGTTCTACAGAACAACTCCCCCTGTTATGCGTTAGCATTGTTTTGTACTATCTCAATATACCACAGAACACCTCCACTTGTTATACGTTAGCATTGCTTCCTGCTATCTCAGTGCACTACAGAACACTTTCCCCTGCCATCAGTAAGCATTGTTTCCTGCTATCTCAATGTACTACAGAACACCTTCCCCTGTTACACATTAGCCTGGTTTACTGCTTTCTCAGTGTACTACAGAACACCTCCGCCTGTTAGACACTACCATGGTTTCCTGCTATCTCAATGTACCACAGAACACCTCCCCCTGTTAGCAGTTAGCATGGTTTCCTGCTATCTTAGTGTACTACAGAACACCTCCCCCTGTTAGCAGTTAGCATGGTTTCCTGGTATCTTTGTGTAGCACAGAACACCTCCCCCTGTTATACAATAACATGGTTTGCTGCCATATCCTTGTACTACAGAACATCTTCCCCTGTTATATGTAAGTATTGTTTCCTGCTATCTTAGTGCACTACAGAACACCACCCCTCCCCTCTCTTATATGTTCGCAGTGTTTCCTGCTATCTCAATGAACTACAGAACACCTCCCCCTGTTATACATTAGCGTGCTTTCCTGCTATCTCTGAGGGCTGCAATACAAATTCCCCAGGTATGGAGAAGAAAGGGAGGTGTTATGTAGTCCTACATGGAGAGACAGGGGGTGGGCAGGAGGGGGAACTGCCCTGGGCACAGTAAAGCAAGGGGGCAAAGAATAGATACAGGGTAGTACACCCATTCTACAACAGGTATTATCATGGGGGGGGGGGGGTTCTGGATCCTTGCCCTGGGAGCTAGAGGGTCATGTTCTGGTACTGAGTGCCCCAATGACTGATTGCCCCCCCCCCTGCCCCCCAGGTGTCCCCAACATTTTATTACCATATCCAGGGACACTAATCCTGCCCCTCTGCACCCCCAGGACCACAAGCACAGTGAACTGCAGATCAGATATTAACTCCAAAGAGCTGGATCCAACCTATAAGGACTGCCATGACCCACCAGAACAGCAGGGACACCCCCTCCCCTCCCCCAGGACAGGGAAGCACTGGCAGGGGGTAGTTATGTAAGTCTCACCCTATAGAACTACCAGCCTGAGCACAGCAAATAATAATAACCACTTCCTGATGGGGGATCTAGTGACCCTGTAAGGGGGATCAGAGGCAGGGACACCCCCAATCAGAGGCAGGGACACCCCCAATCAGAGGCAGGGACACCCCCAATCAGAAGCAGGGACACCCCTGGGTGCAGGTGGCAAGGCACCCCACCCTGCCCTGCTGGAAGTGTCCCTGTCCCTGCTGTCACCTAACACATGGGAATAAAGAGAGGATAAAGGAACATTGTGCTTACCATGAGCAGACCCCATCCAGGGGGGAGCAGGGCGGTCAGCATGCATCCATAGTGTCTCACCAAGGTCCCAGCTCTCTATAGATCCCAGCGCAGGCAGCGCACACTGACAGCTCACCTCTCATGGCTCTGCTGTGTGTGTGCAGGGAGTGGGGCTGGGGAGGGGGCGTGGCCTGCAGCGCTCAGCCAATCCACTCCAGGGACTCTATCGCCCCGCCCCTCCCGCCTGTCACTCAGGGAAGGGAGAGGTGACAAGGGCTGGGGGACAGGCTGAGCACATGTGTGACTGTGTGTATGGTATATATATATAGTATATACAGTGTACTCATCACTGCACTCATCACAGGCTTTTATCTATTTCCAGCATGAGCTGACACTTTTATAGGGTGACTCCGTGGGATGGATGAGCTTTATTGCTATAAGGATGGCGCTTACATAGGCAGAAGGGATGCATGCTGAATCAGCTCCCCAGGCAATGGTGGATCCTGACAGACAAACATTGTACAAGGATGTGTGTGAGTCCCGTGTCACTGTGTGCAGATTTCTTAAAGTGCATGTACACCCCGACAATTAAAGTGCATGTACACCCCGACAATTAAAGTGCATGTACACCCCGACAATTAAAGTGCATGTACACCCCGACAATTAAAGTGCATGTACACTCCGACAGTTAATTTCACTGATCAGCTCCCTTCTGGTCTGTAATGCTGCATTCACACCTGAGCGTTGTGTTTTTGAGCATTTATTCAGGCATTTATTTTTGTTATAGTTTGCTCGTTTTTGTACAGCGTCTTTAAAGCACTTTTGAGCTTTGGCGTTTTTTGTTTTTTTATTAGCCAATAGAGAAAAATATCCTCTGTTTCATCATTTGTTGCTAGGTTTTCCAGCCTTTCCTTCTGCTTTTATTTATTATTTATTTACTATTATTATTATTATTATTATTATTATTATTATTATTGTTATTACTTTTTTTTAAAGAGTTAAGGATCAGGGTTAGGGGTTAAAGGTTATGGTTAAGGTTTAATTTATTTCTTTTTTTATTTACTTAATTTTATGTATTTGTTTTGTTAGGTTAGGGGTTAGGATTAGAGGTTAATATTAGGGTTAGGGGGTCAATATTAGGGTTGGGATTGCGGGTTAATGTTAGGGTTATATGTTAGAATTAAGGGTTAGGATTTGGAGTTAATTTTAGGGGTTGAGATTAGGGGTCAATATTAGGGTTAGGGGTTAAGATTAGGGTTAGTGGTCAGTATTAGGGTTAGGGGTTAATATCAGGGTTATGGGTTGGGATTAGTATCAGGGGTTAATATTAGGGTTAGGGGTAAATATTGGGGTTGGGGTTAGGGGTCAATATTAGGGTTAGGGGGTCAATATCTGGGTTATCTGTTAGGATTTAGGGTTAATATTAGGGGTTGGGATTAGGGTTAGGATTAGGGGTCAATTTTAGGGTTAGGGGTTAATATTAGATGTTAAGATTAGGGATTAATATTAGGGTTAGGGGTCAATATTTGGGTTGGTGTTAGGGGATAGGGGTCAATATTAGGGTTATCTGTTAGGATTAAAGGTTAGGAATTGGGGTTGATATTAGGGTTAGGGGTCAATATTAGGGTTAGGGATAATATTAGGTGTGAAGATTAGGGGTTAATATTAGAGTTGTGGTTTGGGATTAGGATCAGGGGTTACAATTAGGGTTAGGGGTCAATACTGGGGTTAGGGGGTCAATATAGGGGTTAGGATTAGTGTTGGGGGTCAATGTTAGGGTTAGGGGCTAGAATTAGGGTTGGGGGTCAATATTAGGGTAAGGGGTCAATGTTAGGGGTTAGGGGGTCAATATTAGGATTATCTGTTAGGATTATGGGTTAGGATTTGGGGTTAATATTAGGGATTGGGGTAGGGGTTGGGATTAGGGTTAGGAGTTAATATTAGCCCCTTCCCACCGAGATATGGGTACTCGGCTTTCCGGGGTTATACCGTAGTTTGTCGCCATTCCACGAGTGCGTGCAATTATAAAGCGTGACATGTTTGGTATCTATTTACTCGGCGTTACATCATCTTTCACATTATACAAAAAAATTGGGCTAACTTTACTGTTTGGTTTTTTTAAAATTCATGAAAGTCTCCCTTTTCCCAAAAATTTGCGTTTAAAACACCGCTGCACAAATACCGTGTGATAAAAAATATTGCAACAATCTCCATTTTATTCTCTAGATTCTCTGCTAAAAATATATATATATATAATGTTTGGGGGCTCTAAGTAATTTTCTAGCAAAAAATATGGATTTTAACTTGTAAACACCAAAGGTCAAAAATAGGCTTAGTCATGAAAGGATTAGGGTTAATATTAGGGTTAGGGGTTAGAATTAGGGTTAAAATTAGGGTTAGGATTAGGGTTAATATTGGGGATTGGGGTTAGGTTTGGGATTAGGGTTAGGATTAGGGGTTAATATTAGGGTTAGGGGTTGGGATTAGGGTTAATAATAGGGTTAGGGTTGTAAATTCTCCTACATAAGTTGTACCTGTTTATCTGCACTCTTCTCTTCTCTACAGCCAAAGTCCAGAATTTATACAGCTTGTCTGAGCTTTCAGAAAGCAGAGAGTGGTGAAGTTACAGTCTGCAGAGCTCAGTGAGAGCTGATTGGAGAAAAGGGACACCCCCCCCTTTTCACACAGCAAAGAGGAACAGAGCTGAGGCTGTCAATCACAGGCTGTGTGCTGGAGGTCCCGCCCCTCCCTTTATCTCTCGGTGTCAGAAGGGACTCATGCTGATAGCAGAGGAAGGAGGCAGCAGACAGAAATGACACTTAGTGCTCTGGATTGAGACAAGTACACTCTATAGAGGGGTATGCTTTGTTCATATTACAACCACTTTAAGTAGGGGGTGCTAGAACTCTGTCAGCTTTTTATTTCATTACTTTACATTACTATTACTTCAATGATAAAGGTAAGAAATGTAAGTCCGCGGGTTGATTAGACGAGCAAACTGTCAATGTAAAGTACGATGGTTTATTTTCCGTGTGATCGTAATTACAGGTGTAATCATCCGGCCAATTACTTAAAGGTATTTTGTTTATTTTCATCCTTTGTTGAAACGTGTCGGAACGCGTCCAATCAGAGCGCCGATGAAAGACAATCAGAGAGGAAATCTTTTTATGTTGTGGATGATGAGATCAGATTTCGGATTAGAGCGGAGTGTAATTATGTCCTTATCACAGACAAATGGGAAGTAATACACATATATATATACACAACAAAGAGAACCCGACTGATCTGCCCGGAAGAATCGATCTGCAAGACGCCCAATCACAGACGATTCCTTACCATGCATATCGATCCAGCGCCAAATAAATCACTTAGCTGAAAATGAGGTTTAATCTACTTATATTTTGCCTTCCCTGGTTCCCCATTAACATACTGTGCTCCATCGGTCTGGGGGGCGGCAGATGGACCTGACCACGGACGCCCCCCCCCCCGCTCATTCACCCTGTGCTGCTCCCAGACTGCCATGTTGGATGGTGCCCACCGACCGTGGCTTCCCCCCTCCATCTCCTCCGTGTCCCCCCTCTGTCTTCAGTGAACAAGTCGTTGGGTCTCTGTGCTTCTCTATGCAATGCCACCATGCCTTATCGGCCTTTTCAGCTCAGGATTCCCAGTGCATTATGGGTTAAAAGATAGCACATCAGACCAACCCACCTTGCATCTTCCGATGTCTAATTGACACCTCTGATAAGGAAGAAATGAGGGCTGGGATGAGTCCTGTAAGAAGTGCGCACAGCTGAAAAGAAATCCTGCTGAAGATGTGAAAAGGAAACTGCAGCACCACCTACTGGCCTGATAAAAGACTACAGATGTAATCATTTATATTTTTTGTGACCTCACATAGAGCAGGTGCTTTGTGGAGCAATTAAAACGCACGTATGCTGGCAAAGTGCATTGAAATTCTATTAAACACATATGTGTGGACCCAGCCTTAGGGTTGGCTTTTCCAGCTTAGGCTTCCCAATGCGTTATGGGTTAAAAGATAGCACATCAGAGCAGCCCACCTTGCAGCTCTCGATTGACACCTCTGATAAGGAAGAAATGGCTGCTGGGATGAGTCCTGTAAATAGTGAGCACAGCTGAAAAGAAATCCTGCTAAAGATATGAAAAAGGAATCTGCAGCACCACCTACTGGCCATATAGAAGACTACAGATGTATTTACCTCATTAACCACTTCCGGACTGCCACATGCCGATACACGTCCTAATTTTGAAGGAGGATATCGTTGTTATGGTAGCAGCTAGCTGCCATAACCCCGGTATCCTCTTGTTCGGCCGGCGGTCCACTTCAAGATAAAAGTGGTCTCTGCAGAGGATTCGCCTCAAGATCACTTTTATCGGCGGAGGGAGAGGCCCCCCCCTGCCACGCTCCGATGCCCTCCGCCGCTTACCGGAGCCGTCGGCAGCGGCGGAGGCGATTGTATGTTTTCACTAGCTGGGCATGGAGACGAGTGAGGTTGAAGATGACCCCCACCCATCTCCATGACATTGCAGGGCGGAAGCGACGTCAAAGCGTCACTTAAACCTACAGCTCTTAAATAGACATTTTTTTTAATTCTTTTTTTAAATGACAATTTTTTTTTTATTATTGCATTTTAGTGTAAATATGAGATCTGAGGTCTTTTTGACCAACCCAGATCTCATATTTAAGAGGTCCTGTCATGCTTTTTTTCTATTATAAGGGATGTTTACATTTCTTGTAATAGGAAAAAAAATGACACAATTTTTTTTTTTTTAAAAAACAGTGTAAAAATAAAAGTTAAAATAAATAAGAAAAAAAAATGTAAACCTTCCCCATCCTGCTGAGCTCACGTGCAGAAATGAACGCATACGTGAGCAGCGCCCACATATGAAAACGGTGTTCACACCACACATGTGAGGTGTCGCCGCGATCGTTAGAGCGAGAGCAATAATTCTAGCCATAGACCTCCTCTGTAACTTAAAACATGCAACCTGTAGAATTTTTTTAAACGTCGCCTATGGAGATTTTTAAGGGTAAAAGTTTGTCGCCATTCCACGAGCGGGCGAAATTTTGAAGCGTGACATGTTGGGTATCAATTTACTCGGTGTAACATTATCTTTCACAATATAGAAAAAAATTGGGCTAACTTTACTGTTGTCTTATTTTTTTATTAAAAAAAGTGTATTTTTTCCAAAAAACGTGCGCTTGTAGAACCGCTGCGCAAATACGGTGTGACAGAAAGTATTGCAATGACCGCCATTTTATTTTCTAGGGTGTTAGAAAAAAAAATGTATAATGTTTGGGGGTGCTAAGTAATTTTCTAGCAAAAAAAAAACAGTTTTTAACTTGCAAACAACACTTTAAAAGAGGCTCGGTCCTTAAGTGGTTAAAAAAAAAAAAATGTATTAGTTCCTAATTTTAATCCATCGTGTTGTCTTGCGACATCCCGCAACACTGCAAGACGACAACATTTTCTAAACCTTCCAATCAACCCGATGACCCCTAAACAGAGCCAACATTATCTGACGCCCTGCCAGGACTATTGACGGAATGTGATAGAATTGTTTGTTTTTCGCGGTATTCGGGGAGGTTCCTCTGAAATATTGACAGGCTGACAAAGCTTTCCACGGGCAGCACCGATAGCTCCGTTCTTTGCAACATCGATCGCGGGGAGGTTGTATGCCTCTTTAGATAACACTAGATAACGAGCCTCAGTCATTGTACACAAAAAAAAAGTGTCAAAAGTGTCCGCCGCAATGTCGCAGTTCCGCTAAAAATCGCTGATCGCCGCCATTACTAGTAAAATAAAAATGAATAATAAAAATGCCATAAAACTATCCCCTATTTTGTAGACGCTATAACTTTTTCGCAAAACAATCAATATACGCTTATTGTGATTTGTTTTTACCAAAAATATGTAGAATATATATCAGCCTAAACTGAGGAAGAAATTTGGTGTTTGTTTAAAATTTTTGGGGGGATATTTATTATAGAAAAAAGTAAAAAATATTGTTTTTTTTCCAAAATTGTCGCTCTTTTTTTTTTTGTTTATAGCGCAAACAAAAACCGCAGAGGTGATCAAATACCACCAAAAGAAAGCTCTATTTGTGGGGAAAAAAGAACATGAATTTTGTTTGGGTACAACGTTGCACGACCGCGCAATTGTCAGTTAAAGCGACGCAGTGCCCGAATCGCAAACAGTGCTCTGGTCATTAAGGGGGTAAATTCTTCCGGTCCTTAAGTGTTTAAACCTGTGTGTTTCGTTTGTGGTGCCATTCGTTGTTAATGACACCTTAACTTGTTCAGATCCGCGCTATAGCCGAATGACGGCTACAGCGCAGACCTACTTTGCCGGGAGTTCGTCTATTGACGTCCTCCGGTGCCCGAGCAGCCTGCGCGCCCCCTGCAGGGCACGCGGGGCGCGCTCTGTGATCAGCGAGTCTATGAGACTCGCCTGATCACAGATCGGAGTAAGGAATCGATCCCGACCATGTGATCAGCTGTCAGCCAAGCGGTGTCAGCTTCTCTCCGGGCTGCTTGTTGCCTCGGTTCCCGTCTCCTCCCTCCTCCTGCAGCCGGCCAATCCGATCGGATCTCCATTCGGCCAATCAGGTGACGGGTCTCATGACCAGCTTCCTGACTGGCCGGGAGGACATTCAGTGTTACAATAGCAAAAATGAATTCCCTATTGTAACAAAACTGGGTGGGCCACCCTTTTTTTGAAGCCTATTAGCATACCTCCCAACATTTTGAGATGGGAATGAGGGACACCTACTAGAAAACGTATGTAGGCATAGGACATGCCCCCTGCCACACCCTCTTAAAGGAGAATTAACCCCCCTAAAAAATGGTTAATTAAATTCACAAGGGCCTTTTTTTTTTACCACTAATACTCATTTATATTGGCTTTTAAAAGAAATCAGATGAAAGGTTTACCGCTGGGACAGATGAGGAGGAACGAGAGACAGAGGGACATTGCTCCAAATCAGGGACAGCCTCTGGCTCTAACCATGTGCTTAACACCCTCACTCCCCCCCCCACCCCCCCATTGGAATCCATGCATCCGCCGTCCGGCGTCTCTGCATGTAGATCATGGGGGGGGGGGGGGGGGGTGGCGCCCGTATGTCCCTATTGGACGGGCCGCCTCTGGTCTCATCCCTTTAACTGATACATTCTGTTGGAGAGCTTGTGTTTTTAAAAAACAACAGACTTACTGGCTGGATCACCGGATGAAAATAGAAGAAAAAAAAAAGCCTAAAAAAGAAAACAAATGCAAGCGCCACATGGAATGATTGGTAAGCTGCCATATATTACATTTATATTTTTGGGTTTATTAGCGCTTGGTGGCCACCGTGCAGCTTCCTATGTAGAGAGGTCCGCAGTGTACAGAGGATGGGTGATGTCAGGTTTTTATTTGCGCTTATCAAACTTTTTTTTTTTTCATGGCATTTGGTTTATGTCATTTGTTTAATTGTTAATAGAGCGTGGTGAAGAGTTTGTTTAAAAAAAACTGGCAGATCCGGCCTGGCGAACAGCTCTGTGCCCTCAGGTCCAGGAGTGGCTCCGGCAGCATCTCCTGGCATGTTTGCCCTTCTGCCCTCCTGCCACCAATCCAGCTTCTATGTGTCACCTTTATGGTGGTAAAGTCCAGACTGAGCGCACGCCGCGGTAAGGCCGTTACCCGCCATGTATAGTAAAGTTGGCACACGATGTCACCCCCTCCCCCGCTCTTCCAGGGACGGAGAGAGAACCCGGTTCCTGGAAGGACTCGTCTCCACGTGTCACAATAGAAGTCTGCAAAGTAACATTTTCTTCTCTATAATTACATTGTTATTTTTAGATTATTTTTATTTCTGTATTTGCTTTTATTTACCAAGTCCTGGTCAGATTGTGGTGATCCGGGACCCTCGAGGACCCTACGATAGACACAACAAATGTTCCCGGAAATGTTGATGTTGTCACAATAATAATGACAATATAGTTATAGTCAGCGTGAAAAAAGACACAAGTCCATCCAGTTCAACCAATAAAAAAAAGTTTTTAAAAATATCATACACTTCCATATACACAATCCCATACCCACAGATGATCCAGAGGAAGGCAAAATAAACCCCCCCAGCACAGCATGATCCAATTTACTACAGCAGGGGAAAAAAATCCTTCCCGATCCCAGAGAGGCAATCGGATTTTCCCTGGATCAACTTTACCTCTAAATGTCAGTACCCAGTTATATTCTGTACAATAAGGAAAGGATCCAGACTTTTTATAAATCTACTGAGCTGGTCAGAACCACCTCTGGAGGGAGTCTATTCCACATTTTCACAGCTCTTACTGTGAAGAAACCTTTCCGTATTTGGAGATGAAATCTCTTTTCCTCTATAAGTAAAGAGTGCCCCTTTGTCCTCTGTGGTGACCGTAAAATGAATAACTCAACACTAAGTTCACTATATGGACCCCTTACATATTTATACATGGAGACCATATCCCCCTTATGTATTATACATGGAGATCATATCCTCTCTTATGTATTATACATGGTGATCATATCCCCCCCCCCCCTTATGTATTTATACATGGAGATCATATCCCCCCCCCTCCTTATGTATTATACATGGTGATCATATCCCCCCTTATGTATTTATACATGGAGATCATATCCCCCCCCCTTATGTATTTATACATGGAGATCATATTCCCCCCCCCCCTTATGTATTTATACATGGAGATCATATCCCCCCTTATGTATTTATACATGGAGATCATATCCCCCTTATGTATTTATACATGGAGATCATATCCCCCCCCCTTATGTATTTATACATGGAGATCATATCCCCCCCTTATGTATTTATACATGGTGATCATATCCCCCCTTATGTATTTATACATGGAGATCATATCCCCCCCCCCCCTTATGTATTTATACATGGAGATCATATTCCCCTTATGTATTTATACATGGAGATCATATCCCCCTTATGTATTTATACATGGAGATCATATCCCCCCCCCTTATGTATTTATACATGGAGATCATATCCCCCCCCTTATGTATTTATACATGGAGATCATATCCCCCTTATGTATTTATACATGGAGATCATATTCCCCCCCCTTATGTATTTATACATGGTGATCATATCCCCCCTTATGTATTTATACATGGAGATCATATCCCCCCCCTTATGTATTTATACATGGTGATCATATCCCCCCTTATGTATTTATACATGGAGATCATATTCCCCTTATGTATTTATACATAAGGGGGGATATGATCTATTTAAGGTACTTATATAGCGCTGTCAATTTACGCAGCGCTTTACATATACATTGTACATTCACATCAGTCCCTACCCTCAAGGAGCTTACAATCTAAGGTCCCTAACTCACATTCATACATACTAGGGACAATTTAGACAGGATCTAATTAACCTACCAGCATGTCTTTGGAGTGTGAGAGAAACCAGAGTGCCTGGAGGAAACCCACGCAGGCACAGGGAGAACATGCAAACTCCAGGCAGGTAGTGTCGTGGTTGGGATTCGAACCAGTGACCCTTCTTACTGCTAGGTGAGAGTGCTATCCACTACACCACTGTGCCGCCCACCCCCTTATGTATTTATACATGGAGATCATATCCCCCCTTATGTATTTATATATGGAGATCATATCCCCCCTTATGTATTTATAAATGGAGATCATATCCCCCTTATGTATTTATATATAGAGATCATATCCCCCCTTTAGAATTGAATTCAAGTATCAGAATATTGATTGTGACAGGAGAATGAATTCATAAATACAATGATAGAGATCATTCTTTGTCAGTAGTGGATTTGGTTCAGAAGAGGGATTTCTGATGTTAATGAATATTGAGATGTATGATTGGTAATGGCAGCGGTGACCTCTTCAGGCTGGCAGAGGTACTACACTCTAATACACTCCAGCAGGTGCAACAGAGTAACTAAATAAGAATTCCAAGTACGGAAATTTTTACTTGGACCAGCTTAGGCAGCGCTACTACAGATATCGCCGCTAGTTTTGGGGTTCCTTGCTAAGCAGCTGCCCTGATGTTCAGTGAACACAGGAGCAGTGGCGGCTGGTTTCTTGGGGGGGAGGGGCGGCTAAACGGTAAAGCCAGTAGACATGTGCGGTTCATTTCATTCCGAATCAAAATTCGTACAAATTTTTTCTTTTTTGGGAATTGGATTTATTCGAATTTCCAAATTACAATAGTAACAAATTTAAATGAATCCGAAATAATGAAATTAAATTCTGCTAAAATGCTAATTCAAATCAAATTTAAATGGAATTTGAAAACAAATCAAAAAGAATATAAAAGAATAGAATAAAACAGAAAAGAATAGAGTAAAACAGAAGAGAATAGAAAAGAAAAGAATATAATAAAATGTAATAGAAAATAAAGGAATAGAATAGAAAATAATAGAATAGAAAAAATAGAGTAAAAGCAAACAGAATAGAAAATAAAAGAATAGATTAGAATAGAATAGAAAATAAGGGAATAGAAAAGAAAAGAAAAGAATAAAATATAATAGAAAATAAAGGAATAGAATAGAAAATAATAGAATAGAAAAAATAGAGTAAAAGCGAACAGAGTAGAAAATAAAAGAATAGATTAGAATAGAAAATAAGGGAATAGAATCAAATAGAATAGAATAGAAATAAACAAAATAGAAAAAAACAATGGAATAGAATAAAATAAAATAGATAGAATATAACTGCCTTTGAATAGAAGAATAGAACCGATTAGAATAGAAAAACAATCAACTAGAATTCAATAGAATAGAAAAGACTATAATAGCAAATAATAGAATGGGATAGAAAAAAACAATAGACTAGAATACAATAGAATAAAATAGAAAGAATATAATCGTCTTCCAAAATTCGAATTTGGAATAGAATAAATTCAAATTTTGAATAGAATAATAGAACAGGATAGAAAAAACAATAGACTAGAATACAACAGAATAAAACAGAAAGAATATAATTGTCTACCCAAATCTGAATTTCGAATGGAATAAATTAGAATTTCGAATAGAATAGATTAGACTGGAATAAATTAGAAAAGAATAGAAGAGAAAATAAGAGAATAGAGTAGAAAATAAGAGAATAGAAAAGAATAGAATGGAAAAAAATAGAATAGAATAAAATAAAATAGAAAAAATATAACAGTCTTCAGAAATTTGAATTTCAAATATAATAAATTCAAATTTGAATGCCAGTTTAAATTTTCTGAATTCGGTCAAATTGAAATTGATTTGGAAAATTTGAATCCAATTCCAATAAACAAAACAAAACTAATTCTGAAAATGAATTCAATTAATTTAACTAAGCACAATTTTTTGCATGACAAATCAAAACTATTTTTTTTTTCGTTCTGCACATGTCTAAAAGCCAGCTGAATATTACACTTAGGGATGTATTTATAAAAACATTTACATAGCTATTCATCCGACCGCATGGCAGATCGTTCTGTGTGAATGGGGCAAAAATCGATGTTCTTGGGTTATATTCTCTGCAGATTGAATTTGTGAATGTGTAAAATACCACCTTGTGGCCACTAGATGGCGCAGATGAGCATACTTATTTCTTCGGATAGCCATCGCCATCTAGTGGATGTAATGTGGTATTTTCCCCATTCACACATTCGTTTTGCAGAGAATAAAGCCTAACATTTCATTTTGCCCCATTCACACAGAATGAATTCACATACAGTTTTGATACGAATCTTTATACATACGCCCCTTAGTTTAGGCCATACCATGTGTGTCAGCAATCATAGGCAAGCTTTGTGAAAGACTTTAGACATTTTGTAGTAAATGATTGATATTAGTGACTGTTAATTTCCCATTTATGTAACTATGGACTCACCAGCTCCCAGCAATCCCCTAAATAAAATTGGTGACGGTTTGATGGGTCCTGACTGGCCGATAATATCTTTCTTGAAGTTGGATGTATTGCAGGATGTGGAGGTAGCAGTGTGCGGTGGATGTGTTTGTATATATACCGTGTTTACAGGTCTAAGTGCTGCTCATTAATCAATAACGGATTGCTCCATGTGTGTTTTCACCGTAAAAGGATCTGAGGACAGGAGGCGCCAGTAAATGTGACAAAGGTGGCTGCGGAGAGGTGTCAGGTGTCCCGGGGAGGAGCGCAAACCTGGAACCATAAAAGGTAAAATACAATCCGGGGTGACCTCATTCTGTGCCAGAAAATACAACTGCAATATCTCAGGGATAATATAAGTCACCTCTCTGTTCTGTCCCTTCTACAATACCTTACATGGGGCTATCCTCAACCCTCTCCCCTACATGGGGCTATCCTCAACCCTCTCCCCTACATGGGGCTATCCTCAACCCTCTCCCCTACATGGGGCTATCCTCAACCCTCTCCCCTACATGGGGCTATCCTCAACCCTCTCCCCTCCATGGGGTTATCCTCAACCCTCTCCCCTTCATGGGGTTATCCTCAACCCTCTCCCCTACATGGGGCTACCCTCAACCCTCTCCCCTACATGGGGCTATCCTCAACCCTCTCCCCTACATGGGGCTATCCTCAACCCTCTCCCCTGCATTGGGCTATCATCAACCCTCTCCCCTCCATGGGGTTATCCTCAACCCTCTCCCCTACATGGGGCTATCCTCAACCCTCTCCCCTACATGGGGCTATCCTCAACCCTCTCCCCTACATGGGGCTATCCTCAACCCTCTCCCCTGCATTGGGCTATCATCAACCCTCTCCCCTCCATGGGGCTATCCTCAACCCTCTCCCCTCCATGGGGCTATCCTCAACCCTCTCCCCTACATGGGGCTATCCTCAACCCTCTCCCCTACATGGGGCTATCCTCAAGCCTCTCCCCTACATGGGGCTATCCTCAACCCTCTCCCCTACATGGGGCTATCCTCAAGCCTCTCCCCTACATGGGGCTATCCTCAAGCCTCTCCCCTACATGGGGCTATCCTCAAGCCTCTCCCCTACATGGGGCTATCCTCAACCCTCTCCCCTACATGGGGCTATCCTCAACCCTCTCCCCTAAATGGGGCTACCCTCTCCCCTACATGGGGCTATCCTCAGCCCTCTCCCCTACATGGGGCTATCCTCGGCCCTCTCCCCTACATGGGGCTATCCTCAACCCTCTCCCCTGCATTGGGCTATCCTCAACCCTCTCCCCTCCATGGGGCTATCCTCAACCCTCTCCCCTCCATGGGGCTATCCTCAACCCTCTCCCCTACATGGGGCTATCCTCAACCCTCTCCCCTACATGGGGCTACCCTCAACCCTCTCCCCTGCATTGGGCTATCCTCAACCCTCTCCCCTCCATGGGGCTATCCTCAACCCTCTCCCCTCCATGGGGCTATCCTCAACCCTCTCCCCTACATGGGGCTATCCTCATCCCTCTCCCCTACATGGGGCTACCCTCAACCCTCTCCCCTACATGGGGCTATCCTCAACCCTCTCCCCTACATGGGGCTATCCTCAACCCTCTCCCCTACATGGGGCTATCCTCAACCCTCTCCCCTAAATGGGGCTACCCTCTCCCCTACATGGGGCTATCCTCAGCCCTCTCCCCTACATGGGGCTATCCTCGGCCCTCTCCCCTACATGGGGCTATCCTCAGCCCTCTGCCCTACATGGGGTTATCCTCAACCCTCTGCCCTACATGGGGCTATCCTCAGCCCTCTGCCCTACATGCGGCTATCCTCAACCCTCTCCCCTACATGGGGCTATCCTCAACCCTCTCCCCTACATGGGGCTACCCTCTCCCCTACATGGGGCTATCCTCAGCCCTCTCCCCTACATGGGGCTATCCTCAGCCCTTTGCCCTACATGGGGCTATCCTCAGCCCTCTGCCCTACATGGGGCTATCCTCAGCCCTCTGCCCTACATGGGGCTATCCTCACCCCTCTCTCCTCCATTGGGCTATCCTTAACCCTCTCCCCTACATTGGGCTATCCTCAACCCTCTCCCGTACATGGGGCTATCCTCAACCCTCAAGCTGCAGACCTCAGCACTTACCACATTTATTGTGCGATTTTCTTTTTAAGCTTGCCTTAGTGTATTCACTCTGTGGAAGGTGGTCTGTGGTCACCCGAGTCCCCCCACCCCCACATCAGCATTTCCAGAGTTCCCCTTTATATCAGAGTCTGCAGATTTCCCCCTTACAGTGCAAAGAGGAAACTCTACGGACCCCAATGTAAAGGGGAACTCTGATGTAAAGGGGAATGCTGCAGACTTTGATGTAAGGGAGGGGCTCTGGTGACCAGAGACTACCTTACATTAGAGTACCCTTTTACACCAGAGTCTGCAGAATTCCCCCTTACAACATGGTCCACAGTATTCCTCTTTACGTCAGAGTTCCCGTTTATATCAGGGTCTGCAGAGTTTCCTCTTTGCACTGTAAGGGGGAAACCTGCAGACTCCGATGTAAAGGGGAACTTTGGGGACACAGATTTACTGGCTCTTGGGCAGAGTTAAGTCCATGCCAAAATTGCCTTGATGGATAGGTGTTGGTCTGGAGAACTGGGCATTCCTAGGCAGGTTGCATTTGCATGCAGAACATCCGAGGTAATGCCTACAAAAGAACATAATAAATGCACATGATAGGATAGAGGTCATATTAGGTCACTAGTATCACAAGTGGTGGGGATTCTCACTCCAAAAATTCCTGTGGCTTTAAAACCAGGATACCCATTGGATCGCTTCTCGGGCCTTTCGGCTAAGATCAAGTGCGGTATCTGTTCTTATATGTGATCTAGTGGAGGTTCTGTGAGGTCATTCAGACCTGACCAAGGTTGGGGTGGTGGCTCTGAATCTCTGCTAGAGTGATGGGGGCTTGGAAGGTCATTACCAGCTAGGACAGAAACTGGGGAACCCACAGGCAGTTGGGGCATGGGAGTGATCCCCTCCATGAAAGCTGGAAGAGCCAGTTACCTCCTGGTTTGAACGTTGTCTGGCCATGGGCTGGGAAGGCAGAAGGTCTGTGACTCCCGAGAGTGGTCGCCCTAGGGGGTGCTCTTACTTACACTTGGGTGTGGATCCCCACGGTGTGAAAAGGCCACCAAATCGCTTTTCCCTTCCTTTGCACTGCGCCTCTTAGGGCTGGGTCTTTTAACTTAAGTCTGGGGGGGCAATTTTTGTCTATCAGACCTCAGGGCCCGGTCAGTGCACAATCTTCATGGCCACTTTTTTATTTTCTATTTATTTTTCTCCCACTGTTTGTCACTTTCACTTTTTTTTGTGTGTTTTGCAATTGGACAAAGGGTGTGAGTCCTCGGGCTTGCCGTGATGTCTAGGCTGGAAGGATGTGTGGCCCTCAGATGACTTCCTTCCTTGCCCCTATGTGTCTCTCTTTGGGAGAGCCCCTCGACCAAGTATCCGATGGTCGGCTTCAGCTGACCTAGAAGAACGGGGTCTTGCAGGCCTTCTGGCTAGGTGGACCATTGGAAACCTTAGGAGCCTTGTGCCCCGAGGGATCAGGGTAGAGGTCCTACCACTTCGGGGGGTGGACTAAAAGCATTCCCTTAAGTGTACTTTTTAGTGTGTGTTTGCTCTTGTACGTTTTTTGTTCACTTACAGGTTTTTTCCATTTTAAGGTTTTGCACCACCGCAGATTTAAAAAAAAAAAAAATAAAGAAAAAATTGGATCAGATTCCTTGTTTTCAGGCCCCATAATTAATTATTACTCAGATGTATGCTTGTGGGCCCTCAAGTGTAATAACTTGTTCTATGCTATTAGCCATTTTAGGTTAGGTGTGGCTGAATAGCTGATTGCAGTGCCCTCTAGTGGTATTACTGGGCAGAACCCACCCGCTATGTTGGAAACGGCATTCGACAGACTTTAGACCCTCATTTCACCTACAATGACAGTGGCCATGAGGATTGAAACTACGGGAACATTGCTCTGGTTGGTTACATCCTCCACGAGCCACACTTTTTTCAAAATTAAGTGTGATGCAACTTGCTGTAGTAAATCCCTTTAAATGATCAAGAGCAACCTCAGGGAACACGGATTGACCCATGATATCCGGGTTGGAGCTCCTGGTCTGGCCCTGACGGATCCTTTTATCCTAGTACTTGAATGTCTACTGCTGGTGAAATTGCTTTTTGTTTGGGAATTACAACGTTTGAAGTGTTGAAGCCCGCATAGTCCCTGAGGAAGATCCACACTGTCTTTGTAATCGAAACGCGTCGGACATCAGTCTCCGGGTCTCTTTCCTTCGTTCAGCTGGTTTCCACACTTGTTTCCCATACATATGTTTTTTATCATTGGCTATTTATATTTTTCATGTTGTTTGTTACTGTACTGCATAATAAATTTTGTAATTTTTATATTATTTATATTATATATTACTGCCTGGCGTCCATTTAAAGCCCCATCTTTGAGGAATCTTTTTCTACTATCCGTATTCGGGATGGGACACACAGGCAATTTAGTCATTTAGATGAGGCAAAAACTCCTTTCACATGCTATGTCGGAAAACGTCTTTACCTGGCGAGAGCTTTATCTCAGCATCGGTATTGGCATAATTAGGTCTTTGCAGGTCGCGGTGTAAATTTTTACTTTCCCTGGATTAGTTATTTCCTCTGTAGGTCTGCGGATGTGGACACATTTGTGGATAAGCGTTGAGGTCAGGAAGGAAACCTCTCTCCGCCTGTTGGATCCATTGAATGGAATCTGATATCATTTTCCTTTTATGTGTCAACACCAGTCTGGTAAATGCACTGTATTACCAAAAGTATTGGGACGCCTGCCTTTACACGCACATGAACTTTAATGGCCTCCCAGTCTAAGTCTGTAGGGTTCAATATTGAGTTGGCCCACCCTTTACAGCTATAACAGCTTCAACTTTTCTGGGAAGGCCGTCCACAAGGTTTAGGAGTGTGTCTATGGGAATGTTTGACCATTCTTCCAGAAGAGAATTTGTGAGGTCAGGCACGGATGTTGGATGAGAAGGCCTGGCTCGCAGTCTCTACTCTAATTCATCCCAAAGGTGTTCTATCGGGTTGAGGTCAGGACTCTGTGCAGGCCACTCAAGTTCCTCCACCCCAAACTTGCTCATCCATGTCTTTTTGGACCTTGCTTTGTGCACTGGTGTGCAGTCATGTTGGAGCAGGAAGGGGCCGTCCCCAAACTGTTCCCACAATGTTGGGAGCATGAAATTGTCCAAAATGTCTTGGTATGCCGACGCCTTAAGAGTTCCCTTCACTGGAACTAAGGGGCCAAGCCCAACCCCAGAAAAACAACCCCCCCCCCACACCATAATCCCCCCTCCACCAAATGATTTGGACCAGTGCACAAAGCAAGGTCCATAAAGATATGGGTGAGCGATCAAAGGGTTAACTGCGTGCCTAGGGAGTGCTTACTCACTGTGGGGGAGGTGCTTTTACTACTTGAAGACATGGATCGGTGTTCCTGCTTAACATCGGGGTCCACGGGACCTGCTGATCGCCTCCCGCTGTGTAAAATCACCCAGAAGTGCAGAATCACATATATATACTTAAATATGCAAAGAGCGGCCGCCCTCAACAGTATATCTGCTCAGCAACAGGATAAAATAAGGATTAAAAAAAAAAAAAAAAAGTATTTTCTTTTTTAATTAATTAATTATTTAATGAAATAATTTTATTATATTTAATATATTTTCATGTTTTTTATTTTTTATTGTACTCTAGCGTGGGTCCATGTATTGCATTTTTGTAAAAGGTAAAATATTCATTTAATAAAAGTGGAATAAAGATACACTGAAAATGTGGCCAAAAAACTGAAAATGCGGCCAAAAAACGTTATATTCCTGTTTTTATGGAGTCATCCATGTCACTCCACGTTTCCTCATCCATCGGACAAAAACAATTTTTTTTCCCCCCCCGGTTATTTATTTCCTTACAGGTGTCGCGGAGCCGGGACATCAATCTTTCCCACACATCGCAAAACGTAAACGATTTTACAGACATCTGTGCCGAGGGATCGCAGTGACAGCAAATTCTCTTCTATAATTGTCCCCGGGTGACCCGGTGTGCAGGACGCGGTCACCGAGGATCATTTCTGGCTTCTTCCACAACGTTCCGTACATTGGAGTACTTGAATATACTTAAGTACTTAATATTTTTTGCTAGAACCCCCCCCCAAACATTATATATATATATATATATATATATATATATATATATAAAATTTTATATATATATATATATATATATATATATATATATTATACATACACAGTATATATATATGTATATATAAAATTTTTAAATTATTTTAACAGAGACCGTAAAGAATAAAATGGTGATCGCTTCAATTTTTTTTTATGTCACATGGTTTTTGCGCAGTGGTTTCTGGACAATATATACATTACCCTTTCATGACTAAGCCTATCTCTGACATTTGTTGTTTACAAGTTAAAATCCGTATTTTTTGCTAGCAAATTACTTAGAACCCCCAAACATTATATATATATATATATATATATATATATATATATATATATATTTTTTTTTTTTTAGCAGAGACCCTAGGGAATAAAATGGCGATCGTTGCAATATTTTATGTCACACTGTATATGCACAGCGGTCTTTCAAACACATTTTTTGGGGGAAAAATTACACCTTAAAGCGGTGTTCCCATTTAAAAAAATTCAAAGTCAGCAGCTACAAATACTACAGCTGCTGACTTTTAATCGGACACTTACCTGTCCCAGGGTCCAGCGATGCGGGGGATCAAAGACCCGCTCATTCCCCACTCCGCTCGGTGGCACCGGCATTTTAACTGTGGGCGCCTGGCTGTGGCTTGTCACTGGCCCCGCAATCATCTGGTCCCAGGGAGGGAGGGGGAGGGGGAGGCAATCTCCCTTCCTGCGCCGAGGGAAGTGACGTCAGGAGCCCAGGCACCGAAGGAGGCAGATTACGAGGGACCCCCTAGCAACAGGCATTTAGAGGTGAGTAAAAAAAAAATTTCCTCCAAATGTTTTTTTTTTTATTTTTTTTAAGCACATCACTAATTTTTTTTTTTTGAGGTGGAACTCCACTTTAATGAACCAAAAAAAAAAAAAATAAAAACAGTAAAGTTAGCACAATTTTTTTATATAATAATAATTATATAATTTTTTTATATAATGTGAAAGATGATGTTACACCGAGTAAATAGATACCCAACATGTCATGTTTTTAAATTGCGCACACTCGTATAATGGCGACAAAGTACGGTACCTAAAAATCTCCATAGGCGACGCTTTAAAAAAATAAATAAATAAAATTAACAAGTTAAAATCTTTACAAGTTAAAATCCAAATTTTTTGCTAGAAATTTTTTTGCTAGAAAAATTCTTAGAACCCCCAAACATTATAAATATATATTTTTTAGCAGAGACCCTAGAGAATAAAATGGGGATCTTTGGAATATTTTACGTCACACTTTACTTGAGCAGTGGTCTTTCTAACGCATTTGTTTGGGGGAGAAAAATGGCACTTTTATGAATTAAGAAAAAAAAAGTACAGTTTTATATAATAATATAATATATAATATATATATAATATATAATATATATATATATATATATATATATATATATATATATATATATATATATAATTTTTTTTATATAAAGATGATGTTACGCCGAGTAAATGGATAACCAACATGTCACGCTTTGAAATTGCACACACTTGTGGAATGGCGACAAACTACGGTACCTAAAAATCTCCATAGGCGACACTTTAAAAAAGTTTAATGGTTACCAGGTTAGAGTTACCGGGGAGGTCTTTTGCTAGAATTATTGCTCTCGCTCTAACGATCGCGGCGATACCTCACATGTGTGATTTGAACACCATTAACATTTGCGGGCGCGACTTAGATATGCGTTTTCTTTGTTGCGCGAGCACGCGGGGACAGGGGCGCTTTAAAAAAAAAAAAAAAAATTCTTATTTATTTTCTTCTTATTTTATTTTTTATTTTTTTACGTTGTCCCTTAAAAAAAAACAAAAAATAAATCTGATCACTTTTATTGCTGTCACAAGGAATGTAAATATCCCTTATGACAGTAATAGGTGGTGACAGGTACTCTTTATGGAGGGATCGGGGGATCTAAAAGACCCCAAAACGCTCCTTTGCACTTCAAAGTATTCAGAACGCCAAAATCTGCATTTCTGAATATTGTGATTTTGTTTTAAATCGACGCCAGTGGCAAAAAAAAAAAAAAACGTAATATATACCCCATTTTTTTGTATAATATGAAAGAAGATGTTAGAAACCTAACATGTCACGCTTTAAAACTGCGTGCGCTCGTGGAATGGCGCCAGACTTCGGTATTTAAAAATCTCCATTGGTGACGCTTTCAATTTTTTTTTTAGGGGTTACAATATTATAGTTACAGAGGAGGTCTATTGCGAGAATTATCGCTCTCGCTCAGACGTTCGCGGCGACACCTCACATGTGTGGTGTGAACACTGTTTACATATGTGGGCGTGGCCTAGGTATGCGTTCACCACTGCGCACGAGCACGCAGGGACAGGGCGGTTTAGAAATATATATAATTTATTTTTTATTGTTATATATATATATATTTTTTTAAACTGTCCCTTTAAAAAAAAAAAAAATTCCGATCACTTTTATTGCTATTGCAAGGAATGTAAACATCCCTTGCAATAATAATACAGTATGACAGGTCCTCTTTATGGCGAGATCTGGGGTCTAAAAGACCCCCAAAGCTCTCCTCTACCCTTAAAAGCAAAGGAGCAAAAAAAAAATGTATCTTTTGCTTTAAGAAAAAAAAAAAGAAACATGTTAACATGGCCTGAGAACAGGAAGTGACGTCATGACGCCATTCTGGTCCTCCAAGGGCATAGAGATGAGTGGCGGCCATCTTGCCATCGCTTATCTGTATAGCAAGACACTGCCGGAGCTGGGTAAGCCTGGGAACCACCAGGAATCAGCTGGGGGGGGGGGGGGGGGGGGCGACCTCCCTCTCTTGCCGCTTCTAAAAGTGACCGCGCCACGAATACGCCGCAGGGATCACTTTTATCTGAAAGACCGGCGCCTGCCATAACCCCGGTATTTAACGTCAAAGTAATGACATATCTTCCCAGTTAGGTGGTCGGCAGGTGGGTATATGAGCGCCCGCGCAGAATGTACAGCACAGGGCAGCCTTGTTAGTCTGGGGGGGAGGGGGAGTGTTAGATGTACTAGCAGATTTAAATACACTAACAAATTGAAGACAAGCTCCAGATCACAATTTTATAAGCAGTTAGTTTGGGAGGAATAGTGCCCCATCATTGGTGTTAGTGGCAGGTATAGTGCCCCATCATTGGTGTCAGTGGGAGGAATAGTGTCCCATCATTGGTGTCAGTGAGAGGAATGGTGCCCCGTCATTGGTATCAGTGGGAGGAATAGTGCCCCATCATTGGTATCAGTGGGAGGAATAGTGTCCCATCATTGGTGTCAGTGGGAGGAATAGTGTCCCATCATTGGTGTCAGTGGGAGGAATAGTGCCCCATCATTGGTGTCAGTGGGAGGAATAGTGTCCCATCATTGGTGTCAGTGGGAGGAATAGTGCCCCGTCATTGGTGTCAGTGGGAGGAATAGTGCCCCGTCATTGGTGTCAGTGGGAGGAATAGTGCCCCATCATTGGTGTCAGTGGGAGGAATTGTGCCCCATTTTAGGTGGATAAAATATTGCCCCAAGGGCCGGATAAACGCAAGCAAAAGGCCCGTATCTGACCTCCCCCCCCCCCCTCGGCTGCAGTTTGGACACCACTGCTTTAGGGCACACGCCAAATGTGGCTAACAGCTTGTTACTTTTAGACGCATTTAGGGGCATTTTTTATTTTTACAGCTCAACAGCCTCTCTGCTCCTGGATACACAGGCGTTTTTTTTTCTACTTCCCCTAAACGTCTCTGAACGTTTATATGTGCACCGACACGTCACAGGGTAACATGGCCGGGGGGCTTAAAGGCAGTGAAAAAAAAAACATCAGAAGCCCCAAATAAACATCCCGTGTGCATGAGCCCCTGTATTGTAAAGCACTGATCAACCTGTTGGTGCTATATACAATAAATCCTGAATAATGATAATAATAATAATAATAATAATAATAATAAAAAAATAACCACAACAATAATATTATCAAAATGATATTATTATTATTATTATATAAAAAAATATTATTATTAATGACATAAAAATATATAAAATAATAGGTCCACTTTAATTCTCACATGGTACAACAACAATAATATTATCAAAATGATAATAATAATAATAATATTTATTATTTTTATTATTTATTATTATTATTATATCTAAAAAAAAATATTCTTTTTAATGACATAAAAATATATATATATAATAATAATAGGTCCCCTGTAATTCTCATATGGTAAAGGATGTTTTTTTTATTTTATAAATATAGTTAGAGGAGCAAATTAGTTTTGTACCAACCTGGAGTTTGTGAAGGATATCAGTGTGAGCGATCGCCCTTCACCCCTCGGATCGCCCTTCACCCCTCGGATCGCCCCGGGGACTCAGTCCTGTCTCCGGCGGTCCAAGGTCGGGGCAGTTGGCTGGCTGGAGGTGTCACTGAGAGATGTATAACTTTAATTTCTCAGGATTATAATTAGACTCTCTGGGTGAGGACTGGATGTTGTATGGAGCCTCCAGAATTTAAAGGGATCACTTAAAAGCGTTCAGCAATTCCTCTTCAGAAGTGTAATTATCAGCTAGGATGTAAAGTCGTCACTCACAGGGGCTGACCTGCTGGAAATGGCTGGAGCTGGACCATTAAAGGGACACTATCTGTATCATCAATTTTTATTTTTATTATTTTTTTTTATTTATTTTTTTAGGGGCACCATTTATCTTGGCAGTGCAGTTGGAGATCTTGCTGAAAAAAAAAATAATGCCTTTAATATAAATAAATAAATAAATAAAATTTAAATAAAACTGTAACTTTAACTGATTCTTTAACCACTTCATCCCCAGAAGGATTTACCGCCCTCTTAATGATCAGGCCGATTTTTTGCGATAAGGCACAGCGCCAGTCACGTTCCTCCACCCCAAACTCGCTCATCCAGGTCTTTATGGACCTTGCTTTGTGCTCTGGTGCGCAGTCATGTTGGAACAAAAAGGGGCCATCCCCAAACTGTTCACACAAAGTTGGGAGCATGAAATTGTCCAAAATGTCTTGGTATGCTGACGCCTGAAGAGTTCCCTTCACTGGAACTAAGGGGCCAAGCCCAACCCCTGACAAACAACCCCCACACCATAATCCCCCCTCCACCAAATGATTTGGACCAGTGCACAAAGCAAGGTCCATAAAGACACGGATGAGTGAGTTTGGGGTGGAGGAACTTGACTGGCCTGCACAGAGTCCTGACCTCAACCCGATAGAACACTTTTGGGATGAATTACTGCGAGCAAGACCTTCTCGTCCAACATCAGTGCCTGACCTCACAAATACGCTTCTGGAAGAATGGTCAAACATTCCCATAGACACACTCCTAAACCTTGTGGACAGCCTTCCCAGAAGAGTTGAAGCTGTTATAGCTGCAAAGGGTGGGCCAACTCAATATTGAACCCTTCGGACTAAGACTGGGTTAGGGGAATGTTTTTCCCTCAACAAAAGTAGAGTTACTCCTTAAGCCTAAAAGTGCGGCTGATATAGAAGATAAATGTCAAATATTTTATTTTCTGTGTAGATCTGTGAACTTTTACATCCATATTTCTGCAATTCTTCAAGGTCTCATGAACACGGAAGTTTTCAGGCTTTAAAATCTCTCTAGTGTAAAATCCTGGCATTTTTTTTGCACCTGGGGAGAAAAGGTGGCGCATACAGTCAGCCATAGATGTAAATGGCTGTATGCCCTTGTAATTGGATATGCTTACAGTGCCTTGAAAAAGTATTCATACCCCCTTGAAATTTTCCACATTTTGTCACGTTACAACCAAAAACGTAAATGTATTTTATTGGGATTTTATGTGATAGACCAACACAAAGTGACACATAATTGTGAAGTGGAAGGAAAACGATAAATGGTTTTCAACATTTTTTACAAATAAATATGTGAAAAGTGTGGGGGGGCATTTGTATTCAGCCCACTTTACTCTGATACCCCTAACTAAAATCTAGTGGAACCAATTGCCTTCAGAAGTTCCTCATTTTTACTGACAGTCTACTGACTGGAATGGTACCAGCTGATTGGAGAAAAGCTAATGTAGCACCAATATTTAAAAAGGACCCAAAATACATCCCTGGGAAATACAAACCAGTTAGCCTAACATTAATAGTGTGCAAACTCTTGGAGGGGATGATAAGGGACTATATACAATATTTTAGTAATAAGAATGATATCATTAGCAGTAATCAGCATGGATTCATGAAGAATCGTTCTTGCCAAACCAATCTATTAACCTTCTATGAGGAGGTGAGTTGCCATCTAGATAAAGGAAGGCCCGTAGACGTGGTGTATCTGGATTTTGCAAAAGCATTTGACACAGTTCCCCATAAACGTTTACTGTACAAAATAAGGTCCGTTGGCATGGACCATAGGGTGAGTACATGGATTGAAAACTGGCTACAAGGGCGAGTTCAGAGGGTGGTGATAAATGGGGAGTACTCAGAATGGTCAGGGGTGGGTAGTGGGGTTCCCCAGGGTTCTGTGCTGAGACCAATCCTATTTAATTTGTTCATAAACGACCTGGAGGATGGGATAAATAGCTCAATCTCTGTATTTGCGGACGATACTAAGCTAAGCAGGGCAATAATTTCTACGCAGGATGTGGAAACCTTGCAAAAAGATCTGAACAAATTAATGGGGTGGGCAACTACATGGCAAATGAGGTTCAATGTAGAAAAATGTAAAATAATGCATTTGGGTGGCAAAAATATGAATGCAATCTATACACTGGGGGGAGAACCTCTGGGGGAATCTAGGATGGAAAAGGACCCGGGGGTCCTAGTAGATGATAGGCCCAGCATTGTCATGCAATGCCAAGCTGCTGCTAATAAAGCAAACAGAATATTGGCATTAAAAAGGGGATCAACTCCAGAGATAAAACGATAATTCTCCCGCTCTACAAGACTCTGGTCCGGCCGCACCTGGAGTATGCTGTCCAGTTCTGGTCACCAGTCCTCAGGAAGGATGTACTGGAAATGGAGCGAGTACAAAGAAGGGCAACAAAGCTAATAAAGAGTCTGGAGGATCTTAGTTATGAGGAAAGGTTGTGAGCACTGAACTTATTCTCTCTGGAGAAGAGACGCTTGAGAGGGGATATGATTTCATTTTACAAATACCGTACTGGTGACCCCACAATATGAATAAAACTTTTTCGCTGATTATTTGGCGATTCGGATATATCCGAATTCCCGAATTACAATATAAACAAATTTTACCGAATGCTCTGAATAACGTAACGAAATGTGTCCGAATTTCGGAAATTAGGACTGAAATTCGAATCGAATTTTACATTGGACTCCAGTCGAATTCTCACTACACATATTGCTGAAATCAAAGACCGTGTGTGTGGTATTAGAGGACCATTTTCGAAATAATGCTGTTTTTGTTAAGCCAAAGGTGATTCAACCGCTTGCCGACCGGCTCACGCCGATCCACGTCCTCAGAATGGCACGGCTGCGCAAAACAACGTTTGGGTACGTTGTTCCCATTAACAGCCACTGGAGGCACGGGGGGGGGGCCTGATGCGCGTAACCGGTGTGTAGCCGTGGTTACCGGCCACACGCGATCGCAACAGCCAGCGCAGCGATTTGTGTGTGTAAATCCCTGTTCTGTCAGGGGAGAGGAGAGAGATTGTGTGTTCCTACTAAGTAGGAACAACGATATATGTCTCCTCCACCAGTCAGTCCTATCCCCATACAGTTAGAAACACCTCCCAGGGAACACATTTAACCCCTTGATCGCCCCCCTAGTGTTAACCCCTTCCCTGTCAATGTCGCAGTACCGCTAAAAATCGCAGATTGCCGCCATTACTAGTAAAAAAAAAAAAAAAATAATACAAAGCCATAAATCTTTGCCATAGTTTGCAGACGCTATAACTTTTGCGCAAACCAATCAATATATGCTTCTTATTGCGTTTTTTTTGTTTTTAGTAAAAATATGTAGAAGAATACATATCGGCCTAAACTGAGAAAAAATTTGTTTTTAAAAACATTTTTGGGGATATTTATTATAGCATAAAGTAAAATATATATATATTTTTTTTTTTCTTTTTTTTTTAATTGTTACTCTTTTTTTGTTTTTGTTTATAGAGCAAAAAATAAAAAACACAGAGGTGATCAAATACCACCAAAAGAAAGCTCTATTTGTGGGAAAAAAAGGACGCAAATTTCGTTTGGGTACAACTTCGCACGACCGCGCAATTGTCAGTTAAAGCGACGCAGTGCCGGATCGCAAAAAGTGATCTGGTCAGGAAGGGGGTAAAATCTTCCGGGGCTGAAGCGGTTAAAGAGTCATTGTAATCATTTGATGAAGATTTTTCTTTTGTTTGTTCACTTTGCTGCATTCGAATTGAAAACAGTATAACTTTTTTGTTTCGACCGATTCGAAAATGTATTGATTTGATAGTTTTGAATAGAAAAAGAAGAAAATCGGTAAATTCAAAGAAAATTCCGAATACGAATTCCAAAATCGAATTGAACGAATCAACCGAATTTAACTAAACGAAATAACTAGATTAACTAATCAAAACGAAACAAACTTTTTTGTCATGCACATGTTCAATCCATCATCGGAAAATGGGAAGAGTATGGCACAACTGCAAACCTACCAAGACATGGCCGTCCACCTAAACTGACCGGCCGGGCAAGGAGAGCATTCATCAGAGAAGAGACAAGAGGTCCATGGTAACTCTGGAGGAGCTGCAGAGATCCACACCTCAGATGGGAGAATCTGTCCACAGGACAACTATTAGTCGTGTTCTCCACAAATCTGCCCTTTATGGAAGAGTGACAAGAAGAAAGACATTGGTGAAAGAAAGTCATAAGAAGTCCTGTTTGCTGTTTGTGAGAAGCCATGTGGGGGACAAAGAAAACATGTGGAAGAAGGTGATCAGGTCAGATGAGAATGAAATGGAACCTTTTGGCCTAAAAGCAAATTGCTATGTGTGGGGGAAAACTAACACTGCACATCACCCTAAACACACCATCCCCACCGTGAAACATGGTGGTGGCAGCATCATGTGGTGGGGATGCTTTTCTTCAGTAGGGACAGGGAAGCTGGTCAGAGTTGATGGGAAGATGGATGGAGCCAAATACAGGACAATCTTAGAAGAAAACCTGTTAGAGTCTGCAAAAGACTTGAGACTGGGGCGGAGGTTCACCTTCCAGCAGGACAACGACCCGAAACATACAGCCAGAGCTACAATGGAATGGTTTAGATCAAAGCATATTCATGTGTTAGAATGGCCCAGTCACAGTCCAGACCTAAATCACATTGAGAATCTGTGGCAAGACTTGAAAATTGCTGTTCACAGACGTTCTCCATCCAATCTGGCAGAGCTTGAGATATTTTGCAAAGAAGAATGGGCAGAAATGTCCCTCTCTAGATGTGCAAAGCTGGTAGAGACATCCCCAAAAAGACTTGCAGCTGTAATTGCAGAGAAAGGGGGTTCTACAAAGTATTGACTCCGGGGGGGCAGAATACAAATGTACCCCACACTTTTCACATATTTATTTGTAAAAAATGTTGAAAACCATTTATCATTTTCCTTCCACTTCACAATTATGTGCCACTTTGTGTTGGTCTATCACATTAAATTCCCAATAAAATACATTTACGTTTTTGGCTGTAACATGACAAAATGTGGGAAATTTCAAGGGGTATGAATACTTTTTCAAGGCACTGTAAGCATATCCAATTACAAGGGCATACAGCCATCTAAGGCTGACTGTATGCGCCACCTTTTCTCCCCAGGTGCAAAAAAAAAATGCCAGGATTTTACACTAGAGAGATATCCTCTGATCACAAAAGGTTTGCGTTCAGGGAAAACGTTGTATGCGCATGCGTGTGTGAGAGATTTTTATGACTCAAACTGTCCATGAATACATTCACAATATACAGTGACAGTATTTTTTTTTTTAGTTCCACCTTTTATCAGTAGACAGAAGCCCTTGAGCTCCAGTCCAGTGACTTTGCCTAGGCTGAGATGGTGTCATCAGTCTCTGCTGCAGGCAGAAGGAAGCATTTCCTCAGTCTCCAACCTCCCCCCCCCCCCCCCATTGATCAGACTGCAACATTGTAATTTTGTCAGAAGGATAAGGGCTAACTTGCATCAGACATTTGTGAACACAGCCAAGAACTGCACCAGGAGTTACATGACGGTGTCATTTCTGAGCCGCAATCTCAGTCCAGGAAGCAGATAGCGACCTCTGATGATGCCTGAACAAAAATGGTTCCGTCCTGCTGGAAAGAAAAGCTGATAAAAGCAAAGTACTGTGACAGGGAATAAATGTGTTAGACAAACACATTACTTAATATGCATGCACTCAACATTAAAAAATCCAGTGTATGGAAGCACTCAGTCACATTGATTGCAGCTTTGGAATTGTGCGACTTCAACTGAAATCGCACAATTTCAAAGCCACGCGTCAGTGCGACTTCAGGTGCGACTTTGAAGTTATAGGTGCAGCTTCGTGCACAGTTGTCTATGCAAGTCGCACCCGAAGATCGGCAAAAAATAGCGCAGGGACTAGTTTTTCAAATCGACGCGAAGTCAGCGTCACACCGATTTGAACAGTGCCATCGCTGACAATAGGGTGCGACTTGTCATGCGATTTGACCTGTCACTGCAATGTGAGCGACATCTATTGCTAGGTCCGCCTATGACACAATGTAACATTTTACATATCTAATACCTATCACCGGGGTTGGCCTTATTATCTGAGCTGATATTTGGCGCCACCTTGTGGTGCACTGAGAAAACTGACAGCGGGTGATTTACAATGGAAGTTGAGCCGTCTTGGCTGCAGCCCGGGAAGTCTTGGGCAAGTTCTGGAGATATTTTGAAGGGGATAAAGTTGCAGTTTCTCTGGCGCTGAAGGCTGTCAACATATTGTGACAAATTCATAAATGTCAGCTCCTTGTATATAAAATGAATGCGGAGCGGCTTTTGGTTAAAGTTAGAAAAACGGGCAAGACGACATTTCATTATGTGATAAGAGAACCGACATGTAAAGAAAGGAGCATCATAAATTGGGGTCCAACCGAGACTTTAATCTGACCTCCGGCCTTCCCTTCAGTCTTTGCATAGTTGTAGCGGCTCCTCTCCTGGACTGAAATGTCTTCCTCTGATATCACCGCACACTGTGAGCTTCTCACAACTGCAGCAAGTCAGATAGAGCCCCCCGCCTCATTTCCTGGCTGGAGGACATCCAGCATCATCTATCTCAGGAGTAGGCAACCTTTCAGAGTTTGAGATTTACCTGGACAACATGGACAAAATCAAAGATCCCCGGGGGGGGGGGGGGGTTGAAGGGGGCAAAAACATTTTTAATGTGCCCCCCCCCCCCATGTAGTGTCCTCTGTACCCCTCAAAGCAGTTCCCTCAGCCCCTCTTCAAATCATCTCCCCCCCATAGCAGTGTCCTGTGGCTCCTTCACATCACACCCCCCTCCACACTGAAGGGTCCTGTGCCCCCCCCCCCCCGCGATGTCCTCCTCCATACCGTATTTTCACATGTCCACCCCCCATGAAGTGTCCTCGGTACCCCCCCCCCCAAAGAGGTGTCCTCCACCCCTCTTCACATCACCCCCCCCAAAAGCAGTGTCCTCTGTCCCCTTCCCCTTCACAGCACCCCCCTCACCTTCCTTCCCCACTGTAGTGTAGTTTCTCAAACCTTTGCATGCCTGTGCTTTATGTGATAATGACTATGTCCCTCCCCTTCATGACATGGTCGAAAAGGGGCGGAGCATGGGTGACCTTAAAATGACGCCCCCCCTGAAAAAAGTTCTGTGTATGCCCATGCCCTCCACTGTAGTGTCCTAGCTTCCCCCCCTCACCCAGCAGTGTCCTCTGTCCCCTTCAGATCACCCCCCCTTACCCAGTATAGTGTCCTAGCTCCCCCCCCAGCAGTGTCCTCTGTCCCCTTCAGATCACCCCCCCCACCTTACCCACCAACGTGTCCTAGCGCCCCCCCCCCACAGCAGTGTCCCCTTCAGATCACCCCCCCCCCTTACCCACTGTAGTGTCCTAGCCTCCCCCCCAGCAGTGTCCTCTGTCCCCTTCAGATCACCCCCCCCACCTTACCCACCAACGTGTCCTAGCGCCCCCCCCACAGCAGTGTCCTATGCCCCCCCAAAGCAGCCCCTTTGTCCCTTCACATCATTTACCATCCCCCCCTTCCCCACACAAACGCGCACACCAATGTGTAGGTTGCCCTCTCCTATTTTACACAGGTGTACTGCAGAGCGGAGAGCGGGAGGCAGCACAGTACTGTATGGAGGGTGGGAGCGGGAGCTGGCAGAGTTAACTCTTCTTATTAACGAGCTGGTGATTGGTTGCTAGGTCCGCCCAGAATCTTAGCAGCCAAGCACCTGCTGGTAAGCTCAAAAAGGTTAACTGAAGCAGCTCCCACCCTCCATCTACTGCAATGCTTCCTCCCGCTCTCCGCTCTGCAATGAAGATGAGGCTGAGGGTAGAAGGACCGGCAAAGTAGGGACGTGTTCGCGATCTACATGTCAGCTGCCCACGGTAGACAGGTAGATCGCGATTGATGGATTGCCAAACTCCGATGTAGCCCTTTCTTTCTCAGTCTGACTGTCCCTGGCCCACTCCTTTCATTCATTGGATTTCAATTCTTTCAATCGTGGAGGTTCAGCATCACATGTGGGTGTTACCTATGGTAGTCTGCATGCAAATACAGCCTACCTAGTAACACCCAATGTCTTCCCTGCTCTCCAATGCAGCTAATCAAACACAGATCGTGCTTGATTAGCTGCATCCTTGGCTACAGTAGCCAGGGAACGACAGCTCTGACTGAGGTGATGTAATACACGGTGCTTCTGGGGCCATTAGTCACAGGGGAGAACCTCCATTCCCCGATCACCTCCTGTTCCAACTGTGGGAGCCATTTACTCCTGTCCTGGGCTCCTTGGAGGAACAGGAGAGCCAGGCAAACACAGCGGGCGCCGCGGGCAGAGGGCTGGATGCATACCTCCCAACTGTCCCGGATTGCCCGGGAAAGTCCCGCCTTGGGAGGTCTGTACTGGGTCCCGGGCACCTTCATTCCGGGACAATACAGTGTCCCGGAATTGCCCCCGGGCCGATCTGATGGGAGGCACACCTTCAGAGCCCCATAAAGGTAGGGTTGCCACCTTTTCTTCAAGCCAAACCCAAACACTTTACCGGCCTGGGACACCTTTGGGTGCCCCAAGTAAAGTAATAACACGGTGCACATAGCGTGCCGTAGCTAACAGTGGGTGTGGCCAAATTGCTCTTGCTGACATCATCGCCCTGCCCCCCAGTTGATGCCAAACCTGCCCCCCAGACAGCCACACGCAGTGTGACTATTTTGGTTACTTGGGGAGCCACAGCCCAGTCTGAATATTGTGTCCGGGTTTCAGTCTGCCTGAAACCCGGACACATGATTCAAAACCCGGACTGTCTGGGTGAATCCTGAACAGGTGTCAACCCAACATAAAAGTGATCAAGAGGCTCCAGAGCCGCCCAGACACACTTTTATCTTAGAACCCTTCAGTGGCTGCAAAAACAATAGGAAGCTGTGAGCTTGCTTTAACCCCTTGTATTGCGCACTGTTTATAAACCTAGACAAGTAGACGAGGGGTTAATTAGCAATGTTTTTAATCCTTAGCAGCCTAATACACGATGTCTGACATTTCCTTCTTCTTCTGTGTTCTCCTGCAGTTCTATCGTCTCCTGAAAGTACAACTTGCTGGACTTGTGGGAATGACTTTGCCGCGACCTGCGAGCGATGAGAACGTCTTCGCCTTTCGTGCGTCTGGGTGCAGCGCGGGGTCATAAATCTGGATGAACGGAGAACGGCGTCCTGGAAGAGCAAACAGAATTCAATTCTGCTAATTACCCGAAAACAATTTGCAAATCAGAGCTTTCCGATCCGCCCGGCCCGCATGATTCATCGCTTGCCGAGCGCTCGCGCGGAAGCGAGCAGCTGTACGTTCCACGCCGCGCGTCTCCCAGGAGCCATTTCATGAAATTCAGACATATTTTATTACTCTTCGTGTTCTTCTCAGCCGGCTGCAGATATTTTTTTTCTGTGCAGTTGGGGAACATAATAACTTCGGTATTAGATGGAAGTGAAATCTTATCGCTGGGAGGGAGCGATTTTATAGCGGCAACAAGAAAGGAATTCGTTACAAAACAGGGAAGTCAGTTCTATGGGCTGCTGACATTTTGTGCCCCAATGATGTCATAATCTCCGAAAAAAGAGAGAGGCGGCATTCTCAGTGATGTCACCGGTCTCTAGTGAATGGATAGGGGGCATTCTCAGTGATGTCACCGGTCTCTAGTAAATGGATAGGCGGCATTTCAGTGATGTCATCGCTCCCTAGTGACTGGATAGGCTGCATACTCAGTAATGTCATCGCTCTCAAGTAAATGGACGGGGCTGTATTCTCAGTGATGTCACCACTCCCTAGTGAATGGATAGGCTGCATTCTCAGTGATGTCACCGGTCTCTAGTGAATGGATTGGCTGCATTCTTAGTGATGTCACCGGTCTCTAGTGAATGGATTGGCTGCATTCTCAGTGATGTCACCGGTCTCTAGTGAATGGATTGGCTGCATTCTCAGTGATGTCATCGGTCTCTAGTGAATGGATTGGCTGCATTCTCAGTGATGTCACCGGTCTCTAGTGAATGGATTGGCTGCATTCTTAGTGATGTCACCGGTCTCTAGTGAATGGATTGGCTGCATTCTCAGTGATGTCACCGGTCTCTAGTGAATGGATTGGCTGCATTTTCAGTGATGTCACCGGTCTCTAGTGAATGGATTGGCTGCATTCTCAGTGATGTCACCGGTCTCTAGTGAATGGATTGGCTGCATTCTCAGTGATGTCACCGGTCTCTAGTGAATGGATTGGCTGCATTCTCAGTGATGTCATCAGTCTCTAGTGAATGGATAGGCTGCATTCTCAGTGATGTCATCGGTCTCTAGTGAATGGATTGGCTGCATTCTCAGTGATGTCACCGGTCTCTAGTGAATGGATTGGCTGCATTCTCAGTGATGTCACCGGTCTCTAGTGAATGGATTGGCTGCATTCTCAGTGATGTCATCGGTCTCTAGTGAATGGATTGGCTGCATTCTCAGTGATGTCATCGGTCTCTAGTGAATGGATTGGCTGCATTCTCACTGATGTCACCGGTCTCTAGTGAATGGATTGGCTGCATTTTCAGTGATGTCACCGGTCTCTAGTGAATGGATTGGCTGCATTCTCAGTGATGTCACCGGTCTCTTGTAAATGGATAGGCTGCATTCTCAGTGATGTCATCGGTCTCTAGTGAATGGATTGGCTGTATTTTCAGTGATGTCATCGGTCTCTAGTGAAGGGATTGGCTGCATTTTCAGTGATGTCATCGGTCTCTAGTGAATGGATTGGCTGCATTTTCAGTGATGTCATCGGTCTCTAGTGAATGGATAGGCTGCACTTTCAGTGATGTAGACAACAAACACAAAAACATATTTGAAAGAATGCAATGGACTGTATATATTTTTCTATGTCTACTGTACATTATGTATAAAAATAAACAATAATAGTAGATCTGTATCCTATTTCTAGATCTTTATCACCCATAAAAATTCCATGGTAGAAGAAAAAAGCTGGAAAATGGAAACAGCTTTATTATTATTATACAGTATATGGTATAGTAGACAAAGGAATATGTTGAGTCCTGTATGGGATCTGTGGTGGAGAGGGGGCCGTTTCCCAGTTGGCAACAGTATTGTGTTTTAATAATGTCCACATGGAGTCACTGACCCAGGAAGACTAAATACAAGTCCATATCTTTATAAGTCAGCAGCAGTTTCCTCTGTGTTCCACCCATGACAGATAAATGGAAAAACCCAATCACTAGGATCTCATTAGCTATAACATCTCAATGGAATTTAAAAAATAATTTTACATTTTTATTTTGTAACTCTACAGCTTTCATTAAAATAATCTCCGGTGATCCTGCCATGGTGGTCCTTGATTAGGTACTTCCTGTTACAAGGTGGCAACTCCCCATCTTTCAATTGTGCTCCTGTGTTGTCACCCTGCTAACCTGATGGAAACTATAAGTGGCCCTTTCAACAGACATTATGCAGACATCATAGGTGTGCACCCTAAAGCTCAAACACACACGCCTTTCTCTGCAGCCTCAGCTGCACGTAGGGTTGCCACTTTTTCTTCAAGTCAAACCCGAACACTTTAGCAGCGCACAGCAAAACTTTTTTTCCTAGCATACTCTATAGGATTGTAAAAGACCTGGGAAACCTTTGGGTGCTCCAAAGAGATTAGTAATGTGGCGTGCACAGTGCCCCCTCACCCTCCTATCAGGCCCTGTTCTGAGCTACATTCCTGTCTGAATATTGTGTCCGGGTTTCAGGTGGACTGAAACCTGGACACATGATTCAAAACCCGAACTGCCCGGGTGAATCCCGGACAGGTGGCAACCCTAGCTGCACGGGACAGAAAAACGAATGGGAAGTGCTCTGTGCTGAGCAGCTTCCTGTTCATTCACAAATGGAAGCATAGTAAAGGCAGTTTACTATGCTTCCGTTATGCATGAACACATTGAGTGAGTGTGTTCACTGTGTTAATTTAGAAAAGAAAGGCGCTGGTAGATGACATACAGTATTTACTGGCCTCATCCTCTACTCTCCATCCTGAATCATCCCCCGCAGCAGCTAGGAGGAGAGGAAGGAAGCCAGCAGCACTGCAGGGGGGGGGGGGGGGTTAACACTGAGGAAGCCCAGGCAGATGGGGGAATCAGCACTGCACGTAGTGATTAGGGTGTGCCCAGGCACACCTGGCACACCCCCTGCGCATGCCTATGGCAGACATTGTCCACCATAGCTCCCAACTGTCCCGGATTTCAAGGAACTGTCCCTGATTTGGAGCAATGTCCCTCTGTCCCTCTTTGCTCCTCATTTGTCCCTCATTTTAGTCTGATAGTTGTATATAAAATGCACTTTTTATCTATCAGTGTTTCACAGAGTTAAACCTTTCATTCAGTCTCTAAATTGCTGCATTTGTAAATTCCATAAGCTAATATAATGGAATAGTAGTGGTAAAAAAAAAAAAAGCACTTGTGGGTTTAACCAATCATTTTTTGTTGTTGTACAATTCTCCTTTAAATGGGCGTGGCAGGGGGTGTGTCCTATGCCTGCATACTTTTGCTGATAGGTGTCCCTCATTCCCATCTCAGGAAGCTGGGAGGTATGTTGTTTTCTGTTGTCACTATCAGGAAACCCACCCTGAGAAATGCCATGCATCCATCACTGCAGTGCATGTAGACAGAGGCTGCATGAGATCGAAAATATAACAAAGGCTAAAAAAAAGGCGAAAACAAGTATTTTGATTAAAGAAAAAGGCAATTATCCAGTGCTTTATTGAACGAAACCTCATTCAGTTAGGATTTACATCCGCTTTAACTGTCTTAGCCGACATTCTCATTTCCTGCCACTAGATGGCAGACGTTTTCCTTCAAAGCCTGCGGGCCATTGCAAAAGTGATAATGACATTTGGCCATCCAAACCTTCAAATCTCCTTTTCCATTGACAGAGAAGCTCCTCAAAAAGATTATGGAGAAGTTCACGAAACGCACACCCCTATTTGCGGGCATGCTGCAGTGCCGTTAAGTCTTAATGTCACCCCTTGCTGACGCGCGTTCCAAAACGCATGGTAACGAAGCACCAGGCGCTTGCACTTCTTTGGTGCGATTTTCATGTGTAGGGCGGCCTATTGAACTGAACGGGCCGCCCTAAATTCAGCGCACGTGAATGCGCAAAAAAAGCGCGTCCACCTGCATTGGTGTGAATAAAACCTTGGGCTGGATAAGCCAGAAGATGTTTTACGCCATTCAGGACATGATAAGAAAACATAATTATATGCTTTACCAACCATTCAATGACATTAAGGACCAGCCTCTTTTTGAGATTTTGGTGTTTAGAAGTTTAAAACTTTTTTTTTTTGCTAGAAAATTACTTAGAACCCCCAAACATTGTTTTTTTTTTTTTTTCGAACACCCTAGAGAATAAAATGGCGGTCGTTGCAATACTTTTTTTCACAACGTATTTGCGCAGCGGTCTTACAAGCGCACTTTTTTTGGAAAAAAAAAATCACTTTTTTGAATAAAAAAATAAGACAACAGTAAAGTTAGCCCAATTTCTTTTTATATTGTGAAAGATAATGTTGATGTTACGCCAAGTAAATTGATACCCAACATGTTACGCTTCAAAATTGCGCCCGCTCGTGGAATGGCGTCAAACTTTTACCTTTAAAAATCTCCGTAGGCGACGTTTAAAAAAATTCTACAGGTTGCATGTTTTGAGTTACAGAGGAAGTTTAGGGCTAGAATTATTGTTCTCGCTCTCGCGGCGATACCTCACATGTGTGGTTTGACCACCGTTTTCATATGCGGGCGCAACTCACGTATGAGTTCACTTCTGCGCGCGAGCTCGCCGGGACGGGGCGCTTTAAAAAAAAAATATTTTTTCTTATTTATTTTACTTGATTTTATGTATTTTTTCTCTGTTTGTTTTTTTTATTTATTTATTTTGGGTCACTTTTATTACATAGTTACATAGTAGGTGAGGTTGAAAAAAGACACAAGTCCATCAAGTCCAACCTATGTGTCGATTATGTAAACATCCCTTGTAATAGAAAAAAGCACGACAGGCCCTCTTAAATTTGAGATGTGGGGTCAAAAAGACCTCAGATCTCATATTTACACTAAAATGCAATTAAAAAAAAATTGTCATTTGAAAAAATGACATTGAAAAAATGTGCATTTTAAGATGTATGGGCGGAAGTGACGTTATGACGTCGCTTCCGCCCTTCTATGGTATGGAGACGGGTGGGCGCCATCTTAGCCTCCCTCCTCTCCACACCCAGCCACGATAAGGACCCGATCGCCTCCGCCGCTGCCGACGGCTCCGGTAAGCGGCGGAGGGCGCGGGAGAGCGGCAGGAGGGGGGGCCTTCTCCCGCTGCCGATAACAGTGATCTTGCGGCGAATCCGCCAGAGAGACCACCATTATCGTAAAAATGACCGGCTCCTGAAGAGATGGATACCTCGGTTGTGGCAGCAGCTGCTGCCGTTACCGAGATATCCAACTTCAAAGTGCCGACGTATATGTACAGGAGCCGGTCGGCAAGTGGTTTAGTGCTTATATGCTAATGTTTGTTCTTTATATAATAACAGATATGCTCCTAGAATGACTTTGTAGAAAGAGGTTTTAAAAACAAATTGTTGTTTTCCAGATCCTTAAAGTGTTAATAAACCCCCAACAGTAAAATCAGTCTGTATATGCAGTAAAGCATGCTTGTTATACTCACCCTGGAACCCGATGGGTTAATCCTCCGCATTGTGTAAAAAGGCTGTTTGATCCTGTCTTCTCTGATCCTCCCCCTCTTCCATTGTCCCCAATCCATGTCCTGAAAAGACAGAGCCCTTGGAGTCACTCTGCACATGCTCGGTTTGGTGTGTATTGCTAGAGAGCTTTTTTTTTTTTTTTTCTTGGGAGGGTGCATGTGACCAGCACAAGGCCAATCAGCACTGTCCAGACAGAGGGTCAGGGGTCCTGCAGCCTCATAGGACAGTCAGAGGAGAACGAAAATCCTCCTACAAGCTTTAATGGCGGCGATCTGCGATTTTTATTGTGACTGCGACATTATGGCGGACACATCGGACACTTGTTTTGGGACCATTGTCATTTATACAGCGATCAGTGCTATAAAAATGCACTGATTACTGTGTAAATGACACTGGCAGGGAAGGGGTTAAACACTAGGGGGCGATGAAGGGGTTAAGTGTGTCCTCCGGTCACGCTGTACGCGGCGGCGCGCACGCGTAAGCTAGCCCCGCCAGTTAAAGGGGACGTACAGGTACGCCCATTTGCCCACGGCTGCCTTTGTGCGGAAATATAACGCGTGCGACGGTCGGCAAGTAGACACTGATAGACGTCACAAGACTGCTATATACGGCTGATGAGAAAAGGTATTTAGCAGTTTAAAATTACTAAAATAATTGCATCTCCATGTTCTGTGTACTGTGGGAGATCAGATATAGAGAATGCCGGGTCCTGGGTTTAGTAAGACTTTAAGCCCTGGTTCACACCAGTGCGGCCTTGAAACCACGCCAATTCAGCGCAATTTCAAAGCCGCAGATCAGTGCGATTTGCACCTCCAATTTCATTGCGGCTTGCAACTCAATTTAACAGAGGTAATGCAGGTCGCAATGCAATCCCAAAAAAAGTAGTGCAGGGACCTTTACTGTTTTTTTTTTTTTTTAAATCTCTGAAACTATTTTTGTTCCAAAAAAAAAAATCCTGCGCAAATACCGTGTGACATAAAAAGTTGCAACAGCCGCCATTTTATTCCCTAGGGTCTCTGCTAAAAAGAACATATATAATATTTGGGGGTTCTGAGTAATTTTCTAGAAAAAAATGATGATTTGTAGGAGCGAAGTGCCAGAATTGGCCCGGCATGGAAGTGGTTAGTGTGTAAAAGGTTTCAGGTGGTCCTACATGACAAGTGTGTAGGATTGCAGCATAAAAGCCCCCCTTGTTGATCAAGAGGTCGGATGTTCCCAGGTACATCTGCCATGTCTGACGATTTACGTGCAACCATTCGACTTTTTTATGAACTTTCAAAACCTTTACCGTGAGCAGAGGTTGTTGGTTTCACTATCACAATCTATCACTGAAATGGAGAGTTTTTCCTGCACTTTGAATGACAATTGCGCGGTCGTGCAACACTGTACCCAAACTAAAATGTATTATTTTGTTCCCACAAATAGAGCTTTCTTTTGGTGGTATTTGATCACCTCTGGGGTTTTTATTTTTTGCTGAACAAATAAAAAAAGACTGAAAATTTTGAAAAAAAAAAATGTTTTTCTTTGTTTCTGTTATGAAATTTTGGAAATAAGTAGGTTTTCTCCTTCACTGATGGGCACTGATAAGGCTGCACTGATGAGCACTCATGAGGTGGCACTGATGGGCACTGATAATGGGCACTAATATGCAGCACTAATAGGAATTAATAGGCGGCACTGATGGGCACTGAAAGGCTGCACTGATGGGTACTTATGGGTGGCATTGATGGGCATTGATGGGCACTGATAGGTGGCACTGATGGACACTTATAGATGGTACTGAAGGGCATCACTGATGAGGAGGCACTGGCAGGCTTTACTGATGGGCACGGATTGGCATCAATTATGGACACTGATTGGCAACCCTGGTGGTCATGGGTGGGCATACCTGGTGGTGGGCATCCTTGGGAGGGGAGGCTGCACTGATAATCAATCAGTGCAGACCCCCCCCTGTCAGGAGAGCAGCTGATTGGCTCTCCTCTACTCACGTCTGTCAGACACAATAGAGGAAAAGCCAATACACGGCTTTTCCTGTATACACCGTGATCAGCTCTCATTGGAAACAGCTGATCACATGGTAAAGAGCCTCAATCAGAGGGTCTTTACCTAGATCAGAGCTGCGGTGTGTTAGACTGACACACCACACCACCAACCGCCGCACACGCGCCCCCGTCATATGACGCCCAGTCAGGATAACTGAACCACTTCCTGGCCGTCATTCTCCTATAGGCCGGGCGGGAAGTGGTTAAGTAATGGAATACGACTTGGTATCAGTCCCTGTACAACAAGAAGCCAATCAGTGCACGTGATTACAAGAAGCATGCTGACAGAAGGAGAGAGTAGAGTGACAGAGGAATGAGCTCATTGGTCCGCTGCTTCTCCTTTCACTGTCCATTTGCAGGCTGGGGGGCAAGTTCAGCATAGCTCCCAACTGTCCCTGATTTCGAGGGACTGTCCCGGATTTGGAGCAATGTCCCCTCTGTCCCTCATTCCTCCTCATGTGTCCCTCATTTTGGTCTGATCTATAGAGTTGTATATAAAATGCACTTTTTATCTTTCAAAAAGTGTTTCCCAGCGCTAAACCTTTCATCCGATTTCTAAATGGCTGCATTTGTAAATTTTAAAAGCCAATATAAAGGAATAGTAGTGGTAAAAAAAAAAAGCACTTGTGGATTTAATTAACCTTTATTTTGGTAATTCTCCTTTAAGGGGGAGTGGCAGGAGGCGTGTCCCATGCCTACATATGTTTGCTAGTAGGTGTCCCTCATTCCCATCCAAAAATGTTGGGAGGTATGAGTTCAGAGAAAGTGTGATGAATGATTCTGGCCATTAGACTGAGGACATCTAGTGGCAGAAAAAAGCACTGCAGGGAAAAATCTCTAAATTGAAGGAGAGAATTGCAGACAAGCCTTTTTGTTATTGTATTTTTTTTTTATTTTTTTCATTGGAAATTCTTGCATTTTGCCATAAGATGGTTTTGTACATCAGGCCAATAAAAAAAAGAAATCTCCTTGTTAGACAGATGACGTGTTTCCCTGTCCTGTGCAGGATCTCAGACACCTGAAAGGAGTGGAGTCTTTGGTTGTGATTGGATACAAGAACGATTGTTCCTCTGAACACTTTAACGGATTGAATCCAAAAACGGTTCTAGTCTGCGGGGCCCTAATCAATGGAGCGTCTGCTGCTTTCCACGCTGACTCATTTCCTGCCGCTGCAGCCTGCTTTCTGGCTTCTGATTATGTACTGATTGAATCAAGCCGGCCTCAATTCGATCGGTCGGAGACATACTTGGTACTAATTCAGCCCAGGTTGCATCCATCTGGAGATTCAGCGACAGAGTTCTGGAAACCGAATGAGACCGGAGGAGCTGAACATTTTTTTATTGAGTCACCACCGGCTCTAGAGACAGAACCAGAATCTGTTCATCCGGGTCACAGCAACCCCCCTATACTGGGCTGAGGCTGAAGAATAACCTGCTGATATTTTGCCTTCCCTGGTCTCTTCTTTTCTCTCTCATCGATCTTTATTATATATATTTCTTTAAGAAATTCTTCTTGTTTTCACAACGTACCTTACTTTAGAAGCGTTGATGTCATTGAAAGTTGTAAACGGCAAGTGCCGGGGTCAGAATTGACCAAATAGATTACTGGGGAACGTTTATTTGGTTGCGCTCAAAGTGTTAAGCTAAATCATGCCGAGGGTTTAAAGTGATTGTAAGGGTTCTTTTTTTTTAAAACCACTTCAATACCGGGCATTTTCACCCCCTTCCTGCCCAGGCCAATTTTCAGTTTTCAGCGCTGTAACATTTTGAATGACAATTGCGCAGTCACGCAAAACTGCACCCAAATGAAAATTTTTATAATTTTTTTCCCCCCCACAAATAGAGCTTTCTTTTGGTGGTATTCTGCGATTTTTATCATGACTGTGACATTGCGGCGGACAGATCGGACACTTTTGACACTATTTTGGGACCATTCACATTTATACAGCGATCAGTGCTATAAAAACGCACTGATTACTGTATAAATGTCACTGGCAGGGAAGGGGCTAACACTAGGGGGCGAGCAAGGGGTTAAATGTGTTACCTAGGGAGTGATTCTAAATGTGGGGGGGGAGGGGACTCACCAGGGGGGGAGACCGATCAGTGTTCCTCTGTACTGGGAACACACGATCGGTCTCCTCTCCCCTGACAGGACGTGGAGCTGTGTGTGTGTGTGATCCCTCCTGCGGACGTCATTTGACTATGGGAGGCGAAGGAAGTGGTTAAATAACAAACATATTATACTTACCTCCAGGGGCGTTGCTAGGGGGTGGCTTTTGGGGCTATAGCCCCGAATCTGAGGCCAATAGCCCCGAGTCTCTGCTGGGGTCCCCAAGGGGAGGGGAGGCTCTCTGGGGACCCTTATGTAAATGGGGGGCTCTCGGGGGACCCTGATGCAAGGGAGAGGCTCTCTGGGGACCCTGATTTTAAGGCAGAGGCTCTCTAGGGACCCAGATTTAAGGGGGAGGCTCTCTGGGGACCCTAATGTAAGGGGGGCTCTCTGGGAACCCTGATGTAAGTGGGGGGGGGCCTCTGAAGACTCTGATGTAAGAAGGAGGCTCTCTGGGGACCCTGATGTAAGGGGGAGGCTCTCTGGGGACCCTGATGTAAGGGGGAGGCTCTCTGGGAACCCTGATGTAAGTGGGGGGGCTCTCTGGGGACCCTTATGTAAGAGGGGCTCTCTGGGAACCCTGATGTAAGTGGGGGGGGCCCTCTGGGTACCCTGATGTAAGGGGGGCTCTCTGAGGACCCTGATGTAAGGGAGAGGCTCTCTGGGGACCCTGATGTAAGGGGGAGGCTCTCTGGGGACCCTGATGTAAGGGGGAGGCTCTCTGGGGACCCTAATGTAAGGGGGAGGCTCTCTGGGGACCCAGATGTAAGGGGGGGCTCTCTGGGGACCCTGATGTAAGGGGGCTCTTTGGGGACCCTAATGTAAGTGGGAGGCTCTCTGGGGACCCAGATGTAAGGGGGGGCTCTCTGGGGACCCTGATGTAAGGGGGCTCTCTGGGGACCCTAATGTAAGGGGGAGGCTCTCTGGGGACCCTGATGTAAGGGGGGGGCTCTCTGGGGACCCTGATGTAAGGGGGCTCTCTGGGGACCCTAATGTAAGTGGAAGGCTCTCTGGGGACCCAGATGTAAGGGGGGGCTCTCTGGGGACCCTGATGTAAGTGGGGGGCTCTCTGGGGACCCAGATGTAAGGGGGGGCTCTCTGGGGACCCTGATGTAAGGGGGCTCTCTGGGGACCCTGATGTAAGTGGGGGGCTCTCTGGGGATATACACACGCACGTATATTACTGTATATACATGTGTATGCCCGCCCAAGTGTATGACTTTCTTTACTACGCTGCTATGGGCTCTAGCCCCAGATCTTTTGTAGACCTAGCAACGCCCCTGCTTACCTCCACTGTGCAGCTCGTTTTGTACAGACTGGCCCAGATCATCGTCATCGTCTGGGGTCCCTCGGCGGCTCTCGCGGCTCCTCCCCACATCAGATAACCCCCTAGGAGAAGCGCTCTCCCGGGAGGGTTACCTTGCGCGCGCGCTCCCAAGTCCATCATTCCTTCCAGTCTTCTTTCTGGAAATACGGAAGCGACGTCACAACGTCACTTCCGGTTTACTCGGCTGCCAATGGCGCCGTTTAAAAAAAAAAAATTACAATATTCAGAATTTGCCGTTTTTGGCGATCTGAATACTTTGAAGTGCATAGGAGGGATTTGGGATCTTTTAGACCCCCGATCCCTCCATAAAGAGTACCTGTTACCACTTATTACTGTCACAGGGGATGTTTACATTCCTTGTGACAGCAATAAAAGTGATCAATTTTTTTTTTCTTTTAAAGTCACAATGTAAAAAAATAAAAATAAATAAGAAAAAAAACCATTTTTTTAAAGCGCCCCCGTCCCCGCGAGCTCGCGCAGCAAAGAAAACGTACACATAAGTCGCGCCCGCATATGTAAACGGTGTTCAAATCGCACATGTGAGGTATTGCCGCGATCGTCAGAGCGAGAGCAATAATTCTAGCACTAGACCTCCTCTGTAACTCTAACCTGGTAACCATTTGTTTTTTTTAAAGCGCTGCCTATGGAGATTTTTAGGTACCGTAGTTTGTCGCCATTCATTTAGTGTGCGCAATTTCAAAGCATGACAAGTTGGGTATCCATTTACTCAGCATAACATCATCTTTCACGTTATACCAAAAACCTGGGCTAACTTTACTGTTGACCGCTGCGCAAATACAGTGTGACATAAAATATTGCAACGATCGCTATTTTATTCTCTAGATTCTCTGCTAAAAAAGATATATAATGTTTGGGGGTTCTTCTAAGTAATTTTCTAGCAAAAAATACAGATTTTAACTTGCAAGCAACAAATGTCAGAAATAGGCTTAGTCATGAAAAGGTTAAGCATTTCTCTACAATTTCCAAACTCAATCTATACTCCTGGAGTAAAAAAAAAATAATTTTATTATTTATGGTATTTAGGTTTGAACAAACACAAATTTAGCAGCTCTGGATGGTCTGAAGAGGTCTGTAATGCTGCACAGTGCTCTGAATGGTGGTCTGAGGAGGTCTGTAATGCTGCACAGTGCTCTGGATGGTGGTCTGAGGAGGTCTGTAATGCTGCACAGTGCTCTTGATGGTGGTCTGCGGAGGGGATGGTGGTCTGAGGAGGCCTGTAATGCTGCACAGTGCTCTGGGATGGTGGTCTGCGGAGGGGATGGTGGTCTGAGGAGGCCTGTAATGCTGCACAGTCCTCTGGGATGGTGGTCTGCGGAGGCGATGGTGGTCTGAGGAGGCCTGTAATGCTGCACAGTGCTCTGGGATGGTGGTCTGCGGAGGGGATGGTGGCCTGAGGAGGTCTGTAATGCTGCACAGTGCTCTGGGATGGTGGTCTGTGGAGGGGATGGTGGTCTGAGGAGGCCTGTAATGCTGCACAGTGCTCTGGGATGGTGGTCTGTGGAGGGGATGGTGGTCTGAGGAGGCCTGCAATGCTGCACAGTGCTCTGGATGGTGGTCTGTGGAGGGGATGGTGGTCTGAGGAGGCTTGTATTGCTGCACAGTGCTCTGGGATCGTGGTCTGCGGAGGGGTGGTGGTCTAAGGAGGCCTGTAATGCTGCACAGTGCTCTGGGATGGTGGTCTGTGGAGGGGATGGTGGTCTGAGGAGGCCTGTACTGGTGCACAGTGCTCTGGACGGTGGTCTGAGGAGACCTGTACTGCTGCACAGTGCTCTGGACGGTGGTCTGAGGAGGCCTGTAATGCTGCACAGTGCTCTGGAATGGTGGTCTGCGGAGGGGATGGTGGTCTGAGGAGGCTTGTAATGCTGCACAGTGCTCTGGATGGTGGTCTGCGGAGGGGATGGTGGTCTGAGGAGGCCTGTAATGCTGCACAGTGCTCTGGATGGTGGTCTGCGGAGGGGATGGTGGTCTGAGGAGGCTTGTAATGCTGCACAGTGCTCTGGGATGGTGGTCTGCGGAGGGGTGGTGGTCTAAGGAGGCCTGTAATGCTGCACAGTGCTCTGGGTTGGTGGTCTGTGGAGGGGATGGTGGTCTGAGGAGGCTTGTAATGCTGCACAGTGCTCTGGATGGTGGTCTGCGGAGGGGATGGTGGTCTGAGGAGGCCTGTAATGCTGCACAGTGCTCTGGATGGTGGTCTGTGGAGGGGATGGTGGTCTGAGGAGGCTTGTATTGCTGCACAGTGCTCTGGGATCGTGGTCTGCGGAGGGGTGGTGGTCTAAGGAGGCCTGTAATGCTGCACAGTGCTCTGGGATGGTGGTCTGTGGAGGGGATGGTGGTCTGAGGAGGCCTGTACTGGTGCACAGTGCTCTGGACGGTGGTCTGAGGAGACCTGTACTGCTGCACAGTGCTCTGGACGGTGGTCTGAGGAGGCCTGTAATGCTGCACAGTGCTCTGGAATGGTGGTCTGCGGAGGGGATGGTGGTCTGAGGAGGCTTGTAATGCTGCACAGTGCTCTGGATGGTGGTCTGCGGAGGGGATGGTGGTCTGAGGAGGCCTGTAATGCTGCACAGTGCTCTGGATGGTGGTCTGCGGAGGGGATGGTGGTCTGAGGAGGCTTGTAATGCTGCACAGTGCTCTGGGATGGTGGTCTGCGGAGGGGTGGTGGTCTAAGGAGGCCTGTAATGCTGCACAGTGCTCTGGGTTGGTGGTCTGTGGAGGGGATGGTGGTCTGAGGAGGCTTGTAATGCTGCACAGTGCTCTGGATGGTGGTCTGCGGAGGGGATGGTGGTCTGAGGAGGCCTGTAATGCTGCACAGTGCTCTGGATGGTGGTCTGTGGAGGGGATGGTGGTCTGAGGAGGCCTGTAATGCTGCACAGTGCTCTGGATGGTGGTCTGCGGAGGGGATGGTGGTCTGAGGAGGCTTGTAATGCTGCACAGTGCTCTGGGATGGTGGTCTGCGGAGGGGTGGTGGTCTAAGGAGGCCTGTAATGCTGCACAGTGCTCTGGGTTGGTGGTCTGTGGAGGGGATGGTGGTCTGAGGAGGCTTGTAATGCTGCACAGTGCTCTGGGATGGTGGTCTGTGGAGGGGATGGTGGTCTGAGGAGGCTTGTAATGCTGCACAGTGCTCTGGATGGTGGTCTGTGAGGGAATGGTGGTCTGAGGAGGCCTGTACTGCTGCACAGTGCTCTGGACGGTGGTCTGAGGAGGCCTGTAATGCTGCACAGTGCTCTGGGATGGTGGTCATTGTGAAAACGGAATTGATTTTCGTCATAGTTTTCGTCAGTGGATGAAAATGTGGTGTACTTTTGATTTAGTTTTCGTCACTGTAAAAAAGACCGTTGACGAAAATTTTGACAACATTTTTTTTTTGTTGAGGAAATTAACACTGGTTTACTACTACTTTTATGGCAGGGTCAATTTAACACGTACCTGTTATTTCGTCCTGCATGGGCTGAGCACAGGTCACTGACCCGGAACAAAGCATGCGGCAAGTGAAAACAAAGCTCCTGATCTGCATGCTTGTTCTGGGCCTGGAACCCAGAAGTACAGAAGTGACATTCCATGTATTTAGGATTGGTCTTCCTAATATTCACATAGGGGATTGAATCATCCGTGGTGTCGTAATAAATGCCATGGGCAGAGTACTAAATGTATACAGTACATCATTGTTAGGAAGGGACAGGATTTGGATTAGTCAGAACTACAAAATATGCCGTTGTGGTTGGTGTGAGTAATGGCAGCAGACGGTCTGAGGAGGGACACTGCGGGGCGCACACCTGGATACTTACAGGAGTTATTAGAAGCCACAAGGCACAGCTGCCGAGTCATAACAGGAAATCTGCCTCCAGCTCAAGTCAAGTGACTTTGCCTAGGCTGAGATGATGTCACCAGTCTGCTGCAGGCAGAAGGAAGCCTTTCCTCAGTCTCCCCTCCCCCAGTGATCAGACTTCAACATTGTAATCTTGCAACACTTCACAAGGGGGAAAGAATGCAGCATGGGCTGATCTGTGTCAAGCGTTTGTTTAACACAAACCCCCCCAATCACATCATATTGACCTTCCCATTTCTCCCTCTGCTTCTTCCATGGTTGCCATTAGACATGTGCAATTTGTTTAGTTCCAAATTCGTTTTTTAACGAATTTTGACAAATTTGTTAATTTTCGAATTTCGGAAATTCTAAATGACAGAAATTGCAGAAATTCAAAATTACGGAAATTCGAAATTTGGAAATTGGAAACCTTCGGAAATTCAAAATTTCGGAAGTTCGGAAATTGGAAACTTCGTAAAATTGGAAATTCGGAAGTTCAAAAATTCGGAAATTTGAAAATCTGAACATTCAAAAGAATGAAAATCTGAAAATTCGAAAACCCGAAAATCTGAGATAATAACTAACTAATAATAAATATTAAATTATAGGTATTGGAATATCCTTTCAAATTTGGCTCTTAGTGAACGTATTTGAACGATTTCGGAAATTTGAAAATCTGAATTTCCAAATTCCAAATTTTCGAATTTCCAAATTTTCCAAATGTTCGAATTTCCGAATTTCCGAAAAAAGCAAAAAAACAAATGAAACGAAAACCAACTAATTTTAGTCAGTGCTCATGTCTAGCTGCCACTGCAAATTGCTTTTGTAGGGGAGGTGAGGGGAGGTGGTTGCATGCTCCCTAGACATGTGCATTGCCGAAAAATCTGTTCATTTTTGTTTTTGTTTTGTTTTTGTTTTTTTGGGGTAATTCGTTATGATTGAAATTCGAAAATTCAAAGATCCAAAAGAAAATTTAGAAAATTCGAAAGAGTAACTAACTAAGTAACTAATAATTAACTATTAAATTATAGGTATTGGAATTTCCTTTCAATTTTGGCTGTTAGTGGACATAACGAATATGAATTTATCCGAAGTTACAAATTATCCGAAATAATGAATGCCGCATCTAAACAAATGGAAAGTAACAAATTAATAATAATAAATAATAATAATAAATAACAACAATACAAATGGAAAGTAACAAATGGAAAGTAACAAATTAATAATAATAAATAATAATAATAAATAACAACAATACAAATGGAAAGTAACAAATTAATAATAATAAATAATAATAATAAATAACAACAATAATAATAATAATAATAAAAACATTTATCTTTTAACTTTTAATTATTACAATTTATTATTAAATAATTATTAATTATTATAATTTATTATTATCCTGTAACAAATTAACAATAAATAATAATAATTCAAAGTTAAAAGATAAACATTTTTTATTATTATTATTGTTATTTATTCTTATTATTTACAGGATAATAATAAATAATAATAATTAAAAATTATATAATAATAAATTATAATAATTAAAAGTTAAAAGATAAACGTTTTTATTATTATTATTATTGTTATTTATTATTATTATTTATTATTATTAATTTGTTACTTTCCATTCGTTTAGATGCGGCATTCATTATTTCGGATAATTAGTAACGTTCGTTACGTTCACTAACAGCCAAATTTGAAAGGAAATTCCAATACCTATAATTTAATAGTTTGTTATTATGAGTTAGTTAATTAGTTATTCTTTCGGATTTTCTTTCTTATTTTCAGATTTTTGAATTTTCGAATTTACGAATTGCGATCATAACAAATGACCCGGAAAGAAAAACAAAAAAAACAAAAAAACGAATGAAGTGAAAACAAAAACAAACAAATTTTTCGGCAGTGCACATGTCTAAGGAGCATGTAACCACCTCCCCTCTCTAAATAAGTAATAGTCAAGTTATTATTAGTTAGTTATTTCAGATTTGGATGGTGGTCTGCGGAGGCGATGGTGGTCTGAGGAGGCCTGTAATGCTGCACAGTGCTCTGGATGGTGGTCTGCGGAGGGGATGGTGGTCTGAGGAGGCTTGTAATGCTGCACAGTGCTCTGGATGGTGGTCTGCGGAGGGGATGGTGGTCTGAGGAGGCCTGTAATTCGTTATGATTGAAATTCGAAAATTCAAAGATCCAAAAGAAAATTTAGAAAATTCGAAAGAGTAACTAACTAAGTAACTAATAATTAACTATTAAATTATAGGTATTGGAATTTCCTTTCAATTTTGGCTGTTAGTGGACATAACGAATATGAATTTATCCGAAGTTACAAATTATCCGAAATAATGAATGCCGCATCTAAACAAATGGAAAGTAACAAATTAATAATAATAAATAATAATAATAAATAACAACAATACAAATGGAAAGTAACAAATGGAAAGTAACAAATTAATAATAATAAATAATAATAATAAATAACAACAATACAAATGGAAAATAACAAATTAATAATAATAAATAATAATAATAAATAACAACAATAATAATAATAATAATAATAAAAACATTTATCTTTTAACTTTTAATTATTACAATTTATTATTAAATAATTATTAATTATTATTATTTATTATTATCCTGTAACAAATTAACAATAAATAATAATAATTCAAAGTTAAAAGATAAACATTTTTTATTATTATTATTGTTATTTATTCTTATTATTTACAGGATAATAATAAATAATAATAATTAAAAATTATATAATAATAAATTATAATAATTAAAAGATAAACGTTTTTATTATTATTATTATTGTTATTTATTATTATTATTTATTATTATTAATTTGTTACTTTCCATTCGTTTAGATGCGCATTCATTATTTCGGATAATTAGTAACGTTCGTTACGTTCACTAACAGCCAAATTTGAAAGGAAATTCCAATACCTATAATTTAATAGTTTGTTATTATGAGTTAGTTAATTAGTTATTCTTTCGGATTTTCTTTCTTATTTTCAGATTTTTGAATTTTCGAATTTACGAATTGCGATCATAACAAATGACCCGGAAAGAAAAACAAAAAAAACAAAAAAACGAATGAAGTGAAAACAAAAACAAAAAATTTTTCGGCAGTGCACATGTCTAAGGAGCATGTAACTACCTCCCCTCTCTAAATAAGTAATAGACAAGTTATTATTAGTTAGTTATTTCAGATTTTTGAATTTTCGGGTTTTTGGGTTTTCGCATTTCGAATTTACGAATATTCGGAAAAATTCGTTAAACAGATTTTTGTTAATTCGGATATTTCAGAATGAATGAATTTGTCAAATTTCGTTAAACGAATTTGGAACGAATTGCACATGTCTAATGTCGGAATTTCAAAGGGCTCCATCAGATGAACACTGTGGTGGAGTACAGTATACAGTATACAGTGGAGTGGAGTACAGTATACAGTATACAGTGGAGTGGAGTACAGTATACATGGTTAGGAAAGGTCAGGGCTGTCAAGAGAACCTGATAAGCACACTGACTCACTTTAAATAAGAAAAAAGCATTGGCTCCACAAATAAACGACCCTGTTAGATGTATAATAAGAACAGTCTGTGGGTGGAACAGATCTTGACAAATTCACTTAAAGCCCAATTTAAAGTTCTAATCAGCCAAATGCATTCCTGGTGCATCGAAACATAAGGTGTTCAGATTTGTCTAGTTTGTTTTCTATAATAAGCAGCCACAGCCTGAGTAGGGTAGCCTGTCCCCTGTCAGCATGTTGCAGCGAAGGACCCTTGCTCTCTGTGTGGAAGTGGTGGTCTCTCTGCAAAGGTCCAACACACATACTCTTTTAAGTCAGACCTACAGCTCTCCAATCTGCATGGAGAATTACATTTGCATAGCTAGGTTTCTGTGTGTCTGTCAGAGCTCTGCAAAGAGACCACTGTTTCCATGCACCGAGCAAAGGCCCTTCTCTGTAGAATGCTGGCAATAGACAGGCTTTTCTACACCAGGCTGTGGCTGCTTTCTAAAGACAAACTGTAAATCTTTGCATGCTGTTTCTTTGCATCTGCGATTACCTGTGCATGCACGTCCAACATATTTTTTTTAAAACAAAATGTGCGCATTTAGGAAAATATGTTAGACCTGCATGCATGGGCAAATGCAGTTGCAAAAGCATTAGGCCCTGTACACATAGGTGGAGGTGGGTAGGCTTCTTAGAAGAGATGAGATTTTGGGGATGCCTAAAGGTGGATAGAGTTGAAGAGAGCTGGACAGATAGGAGTAGGTTGCTCCAGAGGATGGGGGAGGCTCTGCACAGATTGGGGGTATAAAGTTCCAGAAGGTGGGAGGGGTCCTGGACAGGTTGGGGTGCAAAAGTTCAGAAGATAGGAGGGTTCCTGGACAGATTGGGGCACGAAGTTCCAAAAGATAGGAGGGGTCCTGGACAGATTGGGGTACAGAGTTCTAGAACATGGGAGAGGTCCTGGACAGATTGGGGTGTGGTGTTCCAGAAGATGGGAGGGGGTTCTGGACAGATTGGGGTATGGAGTTCCAGAAGATGGGAGGGGTCCTGGACAGATTAGGGTACAGAATTCCAGAAGATGGGAGAGAAGATGGGAGACATCCTGGACAGAGTGGGGTATGGAATTCCAGAAGATGGGAGAGGTCCTGGACAGATTGGGGTGTGGAGTTCCAGAAGATGGGAGGGGTCCTGGACAGATTGGAGTATAGAGTTCCAGAAGATGGGAGGGGTCCTGGACAGATTGCAGTATTGAGTTCCAGTAGATGGGAGGAGTCCTGGACAGAATGAGGTGCAAAGTTCCAGAAGATAAGAGGGGTCCTGGACAGATTGGGGTATGGAATTACAGAAGATGGGAGGGGTCCTGGACAGATTGGGGTATGGAGTTCCAGAAGATGTGAGGGGTCCTGGGCAGACTGAGGTTTGGAGTTCCAGAAAATGGGAGAGGTCCTGGACAGATTTGGGTACAGAGTTTCAGAAGATGGGAGAGGTCATGGACAGATTGAGGTACCGATTTCGAGAAGATGGGCAAGGTCCAGGACAGATTGAGGTATGGAGTTCCAGAAGATGGGCAAGGTCCAGGACAGATTGAGGTATGGAGTTCCAGAAGATGGGAGGGGTCCTGGACAGAATGAGGTGCAAGTTCCAGAAGATAGGGGTCCTGGACAGATTGGGGTATGGAGTTCCAGAAGATGGGAGGGGTCCTGGACAGATTAGGGTACAGAATTCCAGAAGATGGGGGGCACCCTGGACAGATTGGGGTATGGAATTCCAGAAGATGGGAGAGGTCCTGGACAGTTTGGGTGTGGAGTTCCAGAAGATGGGAGGGGTCCTGGACAGATTGGAGTATAGTGTTCCAGAAGATGGGAGGGGTCCTGGACAGATTGGGATGTGGAGTTCCAGAAGATGGGAGAGGTCCTGGACAGATTGGGGTATGGAGTTCCAGAAGGCGTGAGGGGTCCTGGACAGATTGAGGTATTGAGTTCCAGAAGATGGGAGAGGTCCTGGACAGATTGGGGTTTGGAATTCCAGAAGATGGGAGAGGTCCTGGACAGATTAAGGTAAAGAGTTTCAGAAGATGGGAGAGGTCATGGACAGATTGAGGTACCGATTTCCAGAAAATGGGCAAGGTCCTGGACAGATTGAGGTATGAAGTTCCAGAAGATGGGCAAGGTCCAGGACAGATTGAGGTATGGCATTCCAGAAGATGGGAGGGGTCCTGGACAGATTATGGAAAAGAGTTCCAGAATTCCAGAAGATGGGAGAGAAGATGGGAGACATCCTGGACAGAGTGGGGTATGGAATTCCAGAAGATGAGAGAGGTCCTAGACAGATTGGGGTATGGAGTTCCAGACGATGGGAGGGGTCCTGGACAGAATGAGGTGCAAAGTTCCAGAATATAGGGGTCCTGGACAGATTGGGGTATGGAGTTCCAGAAGATGGGAGGGGTCCTGGACAGATTAGGGTACAGAATTCCAGAAGATGGGAGGGGTCCTGGACAGATTAGGGTACGGAATTCCAGAAGATGGGAGAAGTCCTGGACAGATTGGGGTGTGGAGTTCCAGAAGATGAGAGGGGTCCTGGACAGGTTGGAGTATAGAATTCCAGAAGATGGGAGGAGTCCTGGACAGATTGGGATGTGGAGTTCCAGAAGATGGGAGAGGTCCTGGACAGATTGGGGTATGGAGTTCCAGAAGGCGTGAGGGGTCCTGGACAGATTGAGGTATTGAGTTCCAGAAGATGGGAGAGGTCCTGGACAGATTGGGGTTTGGAATTCCAGAAGATGGGAGAGGTCCTGGACAGATTAGGGTAAAGAGTTTCAGGGGATGGAAGAGGTCCTGGACAGATTGAGGTACAGATTTCCAAAAGATGGGCAAGGTTCAGGACAGATTGAGGTATGGAGTTCCAGAAGGCGTGAGGGGTCCTGGACAGATTGAGGTATTGAGTTCCAGAAGATGGGAGAGGTCCTGGACAGATTGGGATTTGGAATTCCAGAAGATGGGAGAGGTCCTGGACAGAGTAAGGTAAAGAGTTTCAGAAGGTGGGAGAGGTCATGGACAGATTGAGGTATCGATTTCCAGAAGATGGGCAAGGTCCTGGACAGATTGAGGTATGGAGTTCCAGAAGATGGGCAAGGTCCAGGACAGATTGAGGTATGGCATTCCAGAAGATGGGAGGGGTCCTGGACAGATTATGGAACAGAGTTCCAGAAGATGGGAGAGGTCCTGGACAGATTGGGGTATGAAATTCCAGAAGATGGGAGAGGTCCTGGACAGATTGGGGTATGGAATTCCAGAAGATGGGAGAGGTCCTGGACAGATTGGGGTATGGAATTCCAGAAGATGGGAGAGGTCCTGGACAGAGTAAGGTAAAGAGTTTCAGAAGATGGGAGAGGTCATGGACAGATTGAGGTACCGATTTCCAGAAGATGGGCAAGGTCCTGGACAGATTGAGGTATGGAGTTCCAGAAGATGGGCAAGGTCCAGGACAGATTGAGGTATGGCATTCCAGAAGATGGGAGGGGTCCTGGACAGATTATGGAACAGAGTTCCAGAAGATGGGAGAGGTCCTGGACAGATTGGGGTATGGAATTCCAGAAGATGGGAGAGGTCCTGGACAGATTGGGGTATGGAATTCCAGAAGATGGGAGAGGTCCTGGACAGATTGGGGTATGGAATTCCAGAAGGTGGGAAAGATCCTGGACAGATTGGGGTATGGAATACTAGAAGATAGGAGAGGTCCTGGACAGATTGGAGTGTGAAGTTCCAGAAGATGGGAGAGGTCCTGGACAGTAGGGAATTCCAGAAGATGGGAGAGGGTCTGCACAGTCAACAGTAGGACACCCAGAAAACCATTGTTTTCTTTGTGCCCAATTCACATTGAATGCACCCCAGATGCATTTTATCACAGCTTTCCAGGTGGGATCGCATGTCATGTCGCTTCGCTCTACAGTGACACCAATGAAGGGTCACTTTTTCAAATATAGTTGAGTCAAAGAAAGGGGACCCATGTGATGCACTGAAACACGCACCACACTGCCCTCTACTGCTTGCTCACTGCAGCTGGAACCACTGTGGTTTATCCATGTCTATGTGGACAGGCCTTTAATATAGCCATTCACTTGTACGGTAGACAGTTTTCCTAGTGCTGGGAAGTGCTAAGAAATGGCGTCAGGCATCTAAAACGCCAGTGTAAGCCCAGTGTGCATGAAGCTATACTTTTCTGAGGAGCACCGTAATGAGCGTACAAGTTTCAGCCATTTCAGATGCAGCGACATCTCCATTCGGCCCATAAAAACCAATGCCGGATCGGAAGAGCCAACCTCAGAACGAACGAGCGTGACTCACAATGGATGACGCGGAGTTCAGGAAACAGACCGAGCTTCTTGTGTTAGTCATTGCTTGTCTGTTTGTACTTAGCCGTGTAATAAATGATCTGTGAACCCCGGCCAGACGGTGATCTGTACTCCGCGTGTGCTGCACTTACCTTTAACACTTAAAGCCCAACTCCGGACTCCTTCACAAGCATGACCCTTTTAACCCGCTTTAGAGGCCCCTGTGTGTATGGTGCATTCTTTATACATTTTTCTGATTTATTCTGGCCAGTCATGTGATGCGCAGAATCACAATAATTTTAATAGAATGCATTAAGGTGAAAAACGGCGAGGGTTTACAACCCCTTTAACCTATTAAAAACGCAGCCTGGACAATACTGGCGAAAAATTGTATATGCCGAGGGTGGGATCACAATAAGCCTTCCTATGTATAGGTAGCCGAATCCAGCCTTAATACACGCCTACAGCCAGCAAACTGAATCATGAAGCAGGAATCATGCATAAGATCACTGCATAAATAGCTTTTGTGTTTGCTGGCACTAGTAGTCCTTCTCACAATTTATGATTTCTTGGCCATTTTTCAGAGAATATGAAAGATAAATATGAAATATGAAAGCCCTGGTTCACACTGGAGCATTTTGACATGCGATTTGACATGTCAAATCACATGTCAAATCGGCGGCAATTGCCGTCAATGGCACCGTCCTAATCAGTGTGACGCCGCATCTGCGGTGCTGCGCCGATTTAAAAAAGTAGTTTCTGTACTACTTTTTTTCTTTTTGCGATTTCAGGCTGCGATTTACATTGACATCTGTGCAGAAACCTGCATAGATTTCTCTGAAATCGCGTCTGAAATCGGGACTGACGTGCGGGAGTGAAATCGCGCGAGTTCAGCTGAACTCGCGCGGCTTCATTCCCGCAGCTCGGTGTGAACCCGGGCTGAATGGCTATTAAAGGTAACCATCCTCAACTGCGATCTGTTTGATTGTAATTAGTGTGTGTGTATAAAAGGTCAATGAGTTTCTGGACTCCTGACAGACCCTTGCATCTTTCATCCAGTGCTGCACTGATGTTTCTGGATTCTGAATCATGGGGAAAGCAAAATAATTGTCAAAGGATCTGCGGGAAAAGGTAGTTGAACTGTATAAAACAGGAAAGGGATATAAAAGGATATCCAAGGAATTGAGAATGACAATCAGCAGTGTTCAAACTCTAATCAACAAGTGGAAAATGAGGGGTTCTGTTGAAACCAAACCACGGTCAGGTAGACCAACTAAAATTTCAGCCACAACTGTCAGGAAAATTGTTCGGGATGCAAAGAAAATCCCACAAATAACTTCAGGTGAAATACAGGACTCTCTGAAAACATTTGGTGTGGCTGTTTCAAGATGCACAATAAGGAGGCACTTGAAGAAAGATGGGCTGCATGGCCGAGTCCCCAGAAGAAAGCCATTACTATGCAAATGCCACAAAGTATCCCGCTTACAATACGCCAAACAGCACAGAGACAAGCCTCAAACCTTCTGGCACAAAGTCATTTGGAGTGATGAGACCAAAATTGAGCTTTTTTGGCCACAACCCTAAACACTACATTTGGAGAGGAGTCTGTGATGAAAGGTCCACCATTCCTACTGTGAAATACGGAGGTGGATCGCTGATGTTTTTGTCATGTGTAAGTTACAAAGGCACAGGAAATTTGGTCAACCTTGTGGGCAAGATGAATGCCGTATGTTATCAAAAAATACTGGAGGAACATTTGCATTCATCAGCCAGGAAGCTGTGCATGGGACGTACTTGGACAATCCAACATGACAATGATCCAAAACACAAGGCCAAGTCGACCTGTCATTGACTACAGCAGAATAAAGTGAAGGTTCTGGAGTGGTCATCTCAGTCTCCTGACCTCAATATCATTGAGCCACTTTGGGGAGATCTCAAAACATGCAGTTCATGTAAGACAGCCCAAGAATTTACAGGAACTGGAGGCTTTTTGCCAAGAGGAATGGGCAGCTTTACCATCTGAGAAGATAAAGAGCCTCATCCACAAAAGACTTCAAGCTGTCATTGATGTTAAAAGGGGCAATACATGGTATTAAGAACTGGGGTATGTAAACTTTTGATCAGGGTCATTTGTTTCTGTTGTCATTATGATTTAAAAAGAGTAAACACCGTTGATTGATAATAAATTGCTTCAGCCAAACACTAACCATGAGTGAAAGAAAAGTTCTTGTGTTATTCATATTCTCTGAAAAATGGCCAAGAAATCATAAATCCTGCCAGGGTATGTAAACTTATGAGCACCACTGTACATATAGGCTAATTGCAGGCTTGGAATAACCACCGCTTGTGTGACAGAGGTTTATGCGGAATATTACAGCAGAATTGGAATGCACAGGTCGGCTCAAGCAGCTTGAATACATACAGCTTGAAGGCTTATGTAGAGTAAAGTAGCAATGTGCACTTGGTCTTAGGTTAGTCCTCACCTCGGGGATTAGTGTGTTTGGCAGGAGAAGGACAAAGGCAAAGAGAAGTTACTGGAAGTTTCACCACGTGGACTCACTGTCTGCATATCAAACAACAAGTCCTCCGCTCTTCCCACCCGTGGCGCTGCATACTGATAATGCTCATCTCCCCGCTGATCATGCTGACAAGCTGCTGCTCCTTGTGTTGACAACCCTCCTCCTCCCACACACTGTTTTTGCTTTCTACCTGTCAAAACTTTCCAGCGGCCTCCTACTCAGCTGGGCACTGCGTGCAGCGCTAAATATCTGTCGCTGAGCATCCTGCTGTCTCATGTCAGTCTCCCCCCACACAAATCACTGGCAGGTGCTTTGGGCCCCATAACAATGAAAGGTCCCCAGGGCAGATGCCCCTTTTGCCCTGCGTTAAAGACGGCTCTGGCCATAAGCCTTGGGCCTATCCCAGGGGCATCTGGCTGCTAGGCTGTCTGAGGGCCTCCTATCCAGAAGCAAGAGAGCAGCGTAGGGTTGGGACTGCGGCTTGAAGTCCAACCAGAAGCAACGGTTTTGCCAGTCGGAGAACCAGCTGTGGTCAGGGGTAGAAGGGAAGCTGTCGCCACTAAGGGTCCATCTACCGGAGACCACTGTGAGTAGCTGAAGCAAGTGTAGCAAGGTCTCTGGCCTTGTCCAGTCTAATGAGAACTTGCCAGAGATAACACTGGGCTCCCGGTCTCTCACTGGACCCTCTGATTCACTGGCTCTGAATCCCTTGAGCTCCTCCAAAGTTTGCAGTGGTATCTTCCTCAAACGTCACCCACGCTTCCTTGCTGAGTCCCTAGCTTGGCACTCCAAATACTTCTCAAGCTTCACCCCTGCTGACCGGCTCGGTCCCTAGCTTGACACACAAGGCTGCTCTGCAAGCATCACCTCTGCTGGTTGGGTCCCTGACTTGATCATCGCCTGAAGTTTCCCGATTCTCCACCGTGCCCGTTCGGTGAGAATATGATTCCGGTACTTGCTTCAGTTACTCACTGTGGCGACAGCCTCCCTTCTACCCCACAGACAGTTTCTCCGGCTGACAGAACCATCACTTATGGTTGGACTGTAAGCCGCAATCCCAACCCTATGCTGCTCTCTTACTTCTGGATAGGCCCTCACACAGCCTGGCAGCAAGATGCCCCAGGAATAGGCCCAATCTCCGGCCTAGCAGCCCAGGGCACACAATACACTTCCACCCAGACAGCCGTTCCGGGTGGCACAGAACCTCGATCACTTGACTTCACCCGAATATATAGGCTCCCCCAGCAGGCCAAGAGATTCAAGAAAACTCCTGCCCATTGGCTGAGACACCCCATATATCCATAACCTGACCTTGGGTTGCCCTTCTCGTATCTGGTACAGGCAGTCCCCGAGTTACGAACCTCCAACTTGGGAACGACTCCTACTTACGAACGGGAGGAGGCGTGACGTTCTGCGCATGAGCGACCACTTTTCGACGGCGGGCACATTGGAAAACATCGGGAAACGACGTCTGCGCATGCGCAGCTACTTGACAGAACATCGGAAAACATCGGAAAACGACGTCTCTGCCATTCTGCGCATGCGCTTCCGACTTACGAACATATTCGACTTGAGAACAAACCGGCAGTCCCTTACCCGTTCGTAACTCAGGGACTGCCTGTACCACCAAGTATCTGGCCACCTAGTGGTAGAAGAGAAAAGTGCAACAAGGCCAAACTTAGGCAAAAATCAATGCATCTCCAACAATTGACCAGGGTAACTACTCCTGGTAAGTAAATTTGTGAGGAGCAACCCTGACTAAACCCCAGGGTGCTACACAAGTACCTGAGCAGTATTCTCACCAGCCGGGGCTGGTGAAGAATTGGGAAAACTTCAGCAGGTGCCAAGCCAGGGACCCAGCCAGTGGAGGTGATGCTTGCAGAGCATTATTGTGTGCCAAGCCAGGGACCGAGCAGGCCAAGTGGGGTGACGCTTGAGGAGTATCTTTGAGTGCCAAGCTAGGGACCCAGCAGGGATGCGGGGGGTGACGCTTGAGGAAGATACTGCATGAGAAGATTGGAAGAGCTCAGGAGATCCAGTGGTGAGTGGAGTCTAGTGAAAGACTGGGAGCTCAGCGGAGTGAAGTTCTACAATAGGAGATTGTAGAAGAAGTGAAGGAGTTCATTACAACCTTTGTTAGAAACGGTTCCAAGATTGTTCCCAAAGGAGACAGCGCTCCTACTCATGCAGATGTGGCTTCTAGCTGGATACCTTTCCCTGCATGGCTGTCTGCCTATAGAAGTCTCAAAGTCTGACAATTAACATTGCATCTACTAAAGGGTGTCCTGGCCCTAACCCTCTCTCCCACAGTTCTGTTCAAGAGACAATAAATCTCTTTGCATTCAAGAAGTGTCTGGCGCCCATCAATCTACCTTGAATTACACCCACCATGCCTCGTAACCCACTCTACATAGAAGGATGTCAGCTGTCCCTAACTCTGGAGGTCATCATTGAGCTTCCGGGGCCCCGGGACTTGGCTACATGTGGAAAGACCAGACATGCCTGTTTAACTGCATGGTGTTCTACAGCTAGAAGATAAACCGGCCCTGTGCTATGTGCTCCCCTCCTCCCATCCCCAGGAGCCAGTTATCAATCATTTACCAATAACATGGTCTGAGCTCTTCCCCTGGGGGGGACAATAATGAAGGAATTGAAATATGTCTAAGTTTCAGGTCACTGCTCACAGGCTGGTGATGGCTGCGATTCTGATAATATAGGAGGAAATCCCCTGGGTGCGCTGGTGGTGTACAGTGTGTGGGCTGCACCGCAATGTGTTGTTAAATCACCCCGCCGTATTTGCATTTTAGGGTCGGTTCCTGTGCGATTCCTGTGCATTCCTCTGCAGTGCAATTTGACAGCCTATTCATTTGAATGGGCAGCTAATCGCACCGGAACGCACAAAAAGTAGTGCATGCACTACTTATGAAAAAAGGGCTGTACCAAATCGCGTAGTAATGTGGTTCCATGCACTTACAATCAGCTTTTGGGGTGCTGTTAACAAATGTATCGGCACCCACAGCAGATCCAAAGGGCAGTGCAGTTTGAACGTTGATATGTAAACCAAACACCACCTGTCCTGTCCCGTCCCCCTGTTTGGTTGGTCCCTCAGTCAAACACCCCCCCCCGTTGCTATGTGAACCAACCCCCCCGTCCCTCGCCTGTCCGCCCACCAGAGCCCCGCACTTACTCGATCTAGGTTACGAGCAGCTTTGGCTTTCCCCTGCTCCTCCTCGGCGGCTTCCTTCTCAGCGGCCAATCTGGTCGCTTCTCCTCCCAGCCAATCGGGTCTGATTTGACCGGGAGAAAAATCAGGAAGACGATAGCGAATATGAATTCTCTATTGTCACACAACTGGGCGGGCTCGGGGCACAGTGCTCTGCGCCCTGAGCCCACCTTTTTTTTAAACCAATTAAAGCCTCAGGTTCTAATCATGTGCTTGAAAAAAAAAAACCCCATTGAATTCCATGCGTCCGGTGCCCTGCATGGAGATTAGGGGCCAGGCACATGGATTAGGGAGTGGCGCCCGTACACCCCTGATGGAGAGGCCACCACTGATATGCAGTAAAGCATGCTTGTTATACTCACTGTGGAACCTAAGGGGTTAATCCTCTGCATTGTGTACAAAGGCTGTTTGATCCTGTCTTCTCTGATCCTCCTCTTCTTTTACTGTCCCCAATCCATCTCCTGATAGAACAGAGCCTTGGAGTCACTCTGCACATGCTCAGTTTGGTGTGTATTGCTAGAGAGTTTTTTTTTTCTCTTGGGAGGGTGCATGTGATCAGCAAAGGGCCAATCAGCACTGTCCAGACAGAGGGTCAGAGGTCTTGGGTCCTCATAGGACAATCAGAGCAGAGGGAAAACTCCTCCTACAAGCTTTAACCAGAAACTGACAGAAGTCACAAGACTGATATATACTGCTGATGAGAAAAGGTATTTAGCAGTTTATATTTACTAAAATAATTGCATTTGCATGTTCTATGTACTGTGGGAGACCAGATATAGAGAATGCAGGGTCCTGGGTTTAGTAACACTACAACCACCCCAATACCGAACACTTTCACCCCATTTTTGCCCAGGCCAATTTCCAGATATCAACGCTGTCACACTTTGAATGACAATTACTCAGTCATGCAACACTGTACCCATATGACATTTTTTATCATTTTTTGAGACATATAGAGCCTTCTTTGGTGGTAGTTACCACTGGGGCTTTTTATTTATTTTTGCTATATAAGCAAAAAAATACCAACAGTTGTGAACAAATAACACATTTTTCTTGGTTTCTGTTCTAAAATGTTGCAAATAAATAATCTTTCTTCATAAATTTAGGTCAGACTGTATTCTGCTCCATTTCTTTGGTAAAAATATCCCAAATCAGTGTATATTATTTAGTCTGTAGGAAAGTTATAGAGTCCACAAACTATGGGATATAATATATATCTGAAAATCGATCAACCTAATGTACTGACGGCATATCTCATTTTTTGAGGCCCAAAAATGCCAGGACGGTACAAATACCCCCTAAATGACCCCTTTTAGGAAAGTAGACAGTCCAAGGTATTTAGTAAAAGAGGCATGGCAAATTTTTTCAAGTTGTAATTTTTTGGGGAAAATTAAGAACTTAAATAAAATTAGTTTTTACATACTGTCACCAGAGCAGTACAGCGTCATCATGACTGGTGTGGCGGTGATCGGGGATACTGACTGGGAATAGTATGTTAAAAAAATATATATATATAATTATATATATATATATATATATATATATATATATATATTTATGGTTAGAGCCCTATGTCCGATATGGACGTAGATAACATTTATAGTTAACATAAGACTTACCATCAGAAATAGACCTGGAAGTGTGGACTTACCATATGAAATGGACCTGAAAGTGTGCCTTGGTCTAATGGCCGGTATGCCAAAATAAGGGTGCAAAAACATTCAGGTAGGGGTATAATATTTATTGGTTTTCAGTTATTCATTGAGCCAATTTTGAAAATGCCTGTGCCATCTCTACTTGAGGATTGGGGATATACCGGGCGAAGCAGGCTGATTTCCACCTGCCTAATCTTTTGATGACGTGGTCTGGGACCCCATGGCGGGATGCTGCGGAGGCTGCTCCGATAGGAAAGGAGTGTCCGGAATACTGACTGGGGTTAAGGTGAAGATTGCGGAGAAGTATCCTTATGTGTTTCACAAACTGACAGGCACTTAAAGGTTTAACTGGGAATGGTAGAAGAGGACTGGTGTCCGGTTGTTCAGGCAGGAGTGACAGGAGACGGTTAAGTACGGTGACTGGACACCAGCTGTTATTGGTTTTGTAGAGGTGAATGTCCACTCCAGAGCCTGTTTGCTGGGTTTTAGAAAGCTCGAGGTGAAGGATGAAATGGTCTTGGTAGCGAAGCAAGTGCCGTCTGCATAGTACTTGGTCTGTGGGGTTGTTACAGGTGAACTCGCCAGGTCGCAAGAACCCATAGTAAGCCAAATATATGGCTGCTTGTAGGACCGTGCTGGGGAGCAGACCGAATGGAGAAGTAGCCAGAATAGTCGACATCTCCCTGAAGATGGGCCCCGTAATGGGTAAGCGATTAATGCTGATCATTGGTTGTTGTTTCTGATGCCCCTAAGGATGGCTCGTATAGCGTGTGATGAGAACAGTAAAGATTTTGTGGGGTCTTCAAGAGTCAAGAAATGTTGTATGCCGGCTAGATATAGCCGAATGGTATTGTAAGATAAGGCCAGCTGAGTATGGCAGTATGAAGTGAAGGCCAGTACCTGTTTGACATCTGTTGGTCCTTTACAGCTGGATGTGAGGAATTTATTGAACGCCCTCCAAGCTGTCTGGTAGGCTTTGAGTGTGTTATGAGAGAGTGAGTGATTGATGAGCTGCGTTGCTCCTTGTAAATGTTGAGCTAGTCCAGGGTCAGCTGTGACCAGACGGGGATAGGGGCCGACACTGGATCGGCTCCGGGAACCTGTTTGAAAAAGGAGGTGTAGTTAAAACGTGACAGTGCGTCAGCAGCTAAATTGTATCTGCCTGGAATAAATGCACAGTGAATGTTAAACTGATGCTGTAAAGACAGTTGTACCAATCTGCGCAGGAAGGACATGACTGCTAGGGACTTGGACCTGCCTTTGTTGATGATGTCTGCCGTGGCCTGATTGTCAGTGGTGAAGACCACGATTTGTCCTGTCCAATGGTGACCCCAGAGTTGTGCAGCTGCCACTATGGGATAGAGTTCGAAGAGGGAAGATGTTCGGGTAAAGCCGGGTATCAACAGTATCTGTTGAGGCCAGGGTCCTCAAAACCATTGGTGGCCAAAAATTGCTGCGAAACCTGTGGAAGCTGCAGCGTCTGTCACCACCTGAGGTGAAAGGGCCGACACCATGGGTATAAATAGGGATATGCCATTCCAGGCGGACAGGAATTCCTCCCACGTAGATAGGTCCACTATTGCTGCGGAGTCTAGATTCAGGATCTGATCGGGGTCTTGTGTTTCTGACAGGAATCTCAGCAGACGTGACACGAAGGTGCGACCTTGTGGAATAATTCGCATGGCGAAATTAAGCATTCCCAGGAGAGATTGCAACTGCTTTTTGGTACACCCTTTGGTGTGGGTGAATTTGTGAAGGACCGCCCTGATGCGGGTTAGTTTGTCGAGGGGGAGACTGGCTTGCATAGTGCAGGTGTCTAAGTTGACTCCGAGAAAGGTGATGTTGTGTGCTGGACCGTCGACTTTGTGCTCGGCGATGGGAACATTGAGATTTCCGAATACCACTCTGAGTTTGTGGAGGTCTCCTGGGGGCTTGCTGGGAGGTTCTATTAGTAGGAAGTCGTCCAGGTAATGGATGACTTCTTGGCACTGAGCCTTGTGTACCAGTATCCAAGCGAGGGATTGAGCGAATGTGTCAAAGAGCCAAGGGCTACTCTTCGAACCAAACGTTAGTTTTGTGGCAAAATAATATGCCTCCTTCCACTTGATGCCGTGCCAGCACCAAAGGGATGGGTGTATAGGCAGGAGCTTGAAGGCATCCGAGATGTCGGCTTTGGAAAGCCAGGCACCTGTACCTGCTTTGATGACTGCTTGGATTGCCATGTCCACGGAGGAATATTTTAGGGAGAATTCTTCGGAGGGGATCAGGGAATTGAGACTGGGGATGTGGGAAGAATGAGGCGCAGACAGGTCGTACACCAAACGTAATTTATTTGTGAATTTGCCCTTGACAAGCCCAATAGGGCTGACTCTCCAAGTGCTGAAAGGGGGCTGAGTGAAGGGGCCTATGACGTACTCTCGGTCTACTTCTGCTTGTAAGAGCCGATCTATGGCTTGTTCGTCAATGGCCGCTGAACGAAGATTCCCACATTCGTAAGTACTGTGGGGTAGTGAAATGAGGCCGGTGTGAAACCCTACTGTGAACCCCTGGATAAGGTAGGTGGCCAGGGAGGGGGTGGGGTGTGAGGTGAGGTAGAGTCCTAGCCATATGACATTGATCCGGCTTAGTCATGCCCTCTTCTGTTGTTTGACTTCGCACAAGTTCCTTGGCTGCGCTCTTTGGCATAAGGTGCAGATGTGGAGTAGGCGGCACTGACTGAAGTTGCAGGACCCGTAATTGTAATTATTGCAGATGGCTGCCCCTCCCACGGTTCGGACTGGGCGTCCGAATTTGTCCACCTGAGGCGTTTGTTCAGGGACCGACTGACCCTGAAGTGCACCGGAGGTAGAGGGAAATTCGAAGGGACGTCTGATTGTCGCATTGGCGCACCAGGTGGCAGTGTGGGTGGAGGACTGGCAAATCGCACACTGGGTTGAGCGTAACCCGGCAAAATGGCGGCAGAACAGCTCTGTGTCCATGAGACTCCAATTTGTTGTCGTTTGGAACTGTGTGAGTCTGGCTGCCGCCTTTGCAGAAAAGGAACGGTGGTAGTCGTAAAAGGAAAATCCTCCATACTTGTATCCCAGGTCTACTACCGTATGGAGGTACAAGTCCAGCTCTTCCCTTCTGCTGGGGGCGGCCGAGCATAGGACGTCTCTCATCATGCCAAAGGCCAAGGTGAACTCTGGGACAGATAACTTCTGGTTCAGTCTGGGGTCTTTGGCTTTAAGGACCACCGATATGTCACCCCAGTTGTAGGCCTTATTTTCTGCCAGATCATGCACAGAAATAAGGAGAGAGGCCAGGTTGACGTCCCTGCCGTCCAAAATGTCCTTCCTGATGCTGGTTGGAACCAAATGGGAGGGGTAGACAATGGGGCTCCAGCCTGTGGTACCTGCAGGAAGGGGTGTTAAGGTTTGGGTTGCGGTTGGGTCGGGGGTAGCCGCGGCCGGTCGAGCCTCCAGTAGTGCCACCCTGGTTTGTACATCTGTGACCGAGGTAGACAAGGAAGACACCATCGCGTGCAGTTGTGAGATGGCTGAAGATATCGACTGGAGGGATGCCTGTTGGGTACTGGGTCCTGCTGCTGGTGTGGGGAAGAGGAGCTTGAACAACTCGCCTTTCCTCGCTGTGGCGGGGAAGGGCACGCCTCTGCGTCTTAGCTCTGCCGTCAGTTTGGGGATGGTCCATCCCCTGAGGGACTGCACGCTGCCACTCTCTGAGACCGGGGAAGGTGACAGAGGGGCCGTGAAGTCTTCGCTGCCGGCCTGAGACATGGTTGATCTGGTGAGGATATCCTGTCTTTGAGTTCGTATTTTTTGGTTGACTGTAACCTATTGAGGGTGACATGAATTTCAAGTTTTGGTTTGATTCCCTGAGTCATACTTACCCGACTTGTTTTCTCCCATTTTTTCCCCTTTTTTTTTTTTTTTACCTGGGGGGATATCGTCCAACCTGGTGCAGAGTGGACCTACTGAACTTTGACTGACCTGGAGGAAAATGAAAGGTGACAATTCGTGAAGGTTTTGCTGACTAACTAGAAGCAATGACTTGTATGGTGCTTGCAATCTTGTGACAATGAAATGATTTGAAATGTTTGCATTGATTATGAAATGAGTGAACTTCCTTGTCATGACAGAGGTCCGGCTCGGTCGTGCCGTGACTGAGCCGACCGTGAATCGGGCTCTGGAGCATGTACTGAAATGAGGCAACTGGAAAACATTGGTGCACACCGGGACGAATCGGTGCATGTTTGATGCATCTGGATTCGAATCGGAGCGCAGTATGAAACGAAATGAGAGAAATGTTTTACCTAAACCGAGGCTTGAATTGGTTGTGCCGCATTTTGCGACTGGCAACGAACCGAGCTCTGGTATAGGTATGGATACGGCCGAAACAACTGAGGCATTCCGTGACGAATCGGTGCATCTCGGATGCGACTGGTTTCGAAACGGTGATGCCCTGTGGGAGTGAAATGGTAACAATTCCCATGACAGAGATGCGGACCGGTCGCCCGATATCTGCGACTAGCTATGATCCAGACTCTGGAGCATGTTTCAGAAATGAGGCCGAGCCCTGGGGCACGCCGTAACGAATCGGTGCATGGAAGATGCAACTGGATTCGAAGCGGAGCGCGGTAAGTGCAGGTGTAACATTTTGTTGCCATGACAGAGGCGCGAATCGGTCGTGCCGCTATAGTGACTGACTGCGAATCAGACTCTGGAGCATGTACTGAAATGTGGCAAATACCTGGGGCACGCCGAGACGAATCGGTGCTTTTCCATGCGACTGAATTCGTATCGGAGCGTGGTACGTGGCAATGAAATGATAACCATGACAGAGGTACGAATCGATGAGTCGAAAGCGACTAAAAATGACGTGACTCTGGAGCATGTACTGAAATGAGGCCGTAACTACTGGGGCACACCGGAGCGAATCGGTGCATCTTTAGGTGCGACTGGATTCGAATCGGAGCGCGGTATGTGACTGAAATGAGAAATGATTCGAAATGGTTTGAAATGTTAGAAATGTATTTAGAAACGTTCAGAAATGAGAAATGATTGTTATCGAACTGACGTGATTCGATAAGATTTGCGAATCGCTATGGCTGTCTACTGACACATGTTTAACAACTTAGACATGCCTGAAATGAAGCGATGCCTGCGTCGCGGTGGTTTCTCAGATAACGCGAAATGGTAACATAACGATAGTACGAGTGATATACATTGCGGTACGTTCGTGAAATTTGCGAGTGATTCGTAAGTTTGATATCACGGTTTAGTGACATGCTATCTATAATGCGTAAAAACAAAAGTCCGACGGGACCCTACCTGCGACAGCCAAGCCAGACGCGTGGTACGAACGTACGACTCGGTAAACGCGGGCTTCGAAACTCTCGAGCAGAGAAATTGCGAGTGCGGGAACTTGCACGATAAGAACTGCGGACGCTGGTATACGAATAGTCGGCCTAGTGACGTATATCGCGCACAGGAAACCGACAAGCACCACAGGTGAGCGGGCTGGTTAAATACCCCCCGGGCTCCTCCCATAAATTCAGGCCACCATACTGGCCTTCCTACATATATACTGTATATATATATATATATATATAGATAGCTATATATATATATATATAGATATTTATATATAGATATATATATCTATATATATATGTCTATAGATATCTATATAGCTATATAGCTATATATATATAGATATCTAGATCTATATATATATCTATATAATTTTTTTACACTTTTTTTTTCAATTTTTTTCTTTTTTTTTTTTTTACAATTTTTTTCTTTTTTTTTACAGTTTTTAAACTTTTTTTTACAATTTTTTTTCTTTTTTTTTTTTTTTTTTTTACAATTTTTACACTTTTTTTTACACCTTTTTAAAAATGTGACCAGAGCAGTGCAGCATCATATACCTGGTGTGATGGTGATCAGGGATACTGACTGGTGACAGTATGTTACTATATATCATTTTTTTTTTAATGTGACCAGCAGGGGTCCATTAGGGGCGCACGGGCGCCGCCCCCTCCTATCCATGTGTCCAGTAGTGACCAGGGCAGTGCAGTGTTACCATAGTGAAACTGCAGTACTCTGGGGAGGTGATCAGGATTTTTTTTTACACTATGATTGCATATAACAGCGATGATCACTGTTACAGTATTACGCCAATCCCTACGCTGGCTTCCAGTTGCCCAGAGAATTAAAGTTAATATACTAATTACAACATACAAAGCCATTCACAACTCTGCCCTGAGCTACATCACCAATCTTGTCTCCAAATATCACCCAAGCCGTCTTCTCCGCTCAACTCAAGACCTCCGGCACTCCCATGCTCGTCTCCAGGACTTCTCCAGAGCCTCTCCCATCCTCTGGAACTCTCTACCTCAGTCTGTCCGGCTATCTCCTCCTCTGACTGCCTTCAGGCGATCCCTGAAAACTCATCTCTTCAGGGAAGCCCATCACCCCTCCAACTAATCTTTTACCACTTCCATCAGTTCATTCCCAACAGTTACGACCTTTAGTACCACCTGCCCCACCCTATTAGATTGTAAGCTCTTCTTAATCCTCTTGTATTTTATTGTATTGTAACGGTATTGTCCCCCTTTTATATTGTAAAGCGCTGCGTAAACTGTTGACACTAAACAAATCCTGTATAAAAATAATATAAGCAATCATTTTTTATTAATGGCATCTATTCATTGCCAGTGTGTACTATTGTGATAGCTGTGATTGGCCACAGCTACCACATGGTACAGATGCACTGTGATTGGCCACAGATATCACATGGTACAGATGCACTGTGATTGGCCACAGCTACCACATGGTACAGATGAACTGTGATTGGCCCTGTTTTTACCATGTGATCAATCATTGCCACTGTGTACTATTGTGATAGCTGTGATTGACCACAGCTACCACATGGTACAGATGCACTGTGATTGGCCATAGCTACCATATGGTACAGACACACTGTGATTGGCCACGGCTACCACATGGTACAGATGCACTGTGATTTGCCACAGCTACCACATGGTACAGATGCACTGTGATTGGCCACAGCTACCACATGGTACAGGCGCACTGTGATTGGCCACAGCTACCACATGGTACAGATGCACTGTGATTGGCCACAGCTACCACATGGTACAGATGCATTGTGATTGGCCCTGTTTGTACCATGTGATCAATAATTGCCAGTCTGTACTATTGTGATAGGTGTGATTGGCCCTGTGCATCTGTACCACATGGTACAGATGCACTGTGATTGGCCACAGCTACCACAAGGTACCATTTGTTTGTACCATGTGATCAATCATTGCCAGTGTGTACTATTGTGATAGGTGTGATTGGCCCTGTGCATCTGTACCACATGGTACAGATGCACTGTGATTGGTCACAGCTACCACATGGTGCAGACGCACTGTGATTGGCCACAGCTACCACATGGAGCAGACTCACTGTGATTGGCCACAGCTACCACATGGTGCAGACGCACTGTGATTGGCCACAGCTACCACATGGTACAGATGCACTGTGATTGGCCACAGCTACCACATGGTACAGATGCACTGCGATTGGCCCTGTTTGTACCATGTGATCAATCACAGAGATCATCAAAATAGTACACAATGAATGGCTATGAGTGAAAGCCATTCATTGAGTACAACTGACATGTGACGGCTGTAATTGTGTGAAAAGCCTGATGTCATAGATCCCAGGAGTTTTCAGGAGGGGAGGAGGGGTTTTCTCAGCTAAAGACACCCTCCTGCCTGCATGCCTGAGCTAAGGGCAGACGGATGACAGGAAGTAAATGCTACATGAAGCATCTTAGTTACATAGTTAGTCTAGTTGAAAAAAAAGACACAAGTCCATCCAGTTCAACCAATACTTGCCCCTACTCAAGATGGCTGCAGCTAGAAATGCAGCTATTTTTACAGCAAAATAAAGCATGGAGACACGCATGCATTCAAATAATAATGCAATGATGTTAATGAATGCAGATTTTTATCTCAGCCCTGAGTTCAGAACTAAATCTTATGTCATATTTCGGTGATTGGTCGCACGCTGCGATGATTTACGCATTTCTATATCTTTGCAAATAAAATCTTCCGAGATTCCACGGCGAGTCATTGGATACATTGTTTCTGCTGCACAGTGCTACTGGAAACAATGTTTCAGTTATCGTCTTCAGTCTATCAGACCTTCACGTGTAAATTTCCCTCATCATTAAATGGCTAAAAAATGTAAAAAAAAAAAAAAAACTTAAATATTTAAAAATTGCACAATCACAATCATGAATTAAATGTGGAACATTGCATAGAGCATGTGGTGTATGTGTGTTATGTGTTGTCCCCTGCACACGTGGTCCCTTCAGGTCCCCCTCCCCTGCAGGTGACGTCTGCCCCCCCCTCCAATCAGGGCTCACTATGCAGATTAGTAGGCGTGTCCCACTCTCAGTCTGGCTCTGCTGCTGCTGCAGCTGATCATTGTTCATCCAGCATCTCAGCGACTGCAGGTCAGTGGTGGGAGGGAGTGGGGCTCATCCTGTCTACGCTTGTCTGTACCAGCGACTGCCCTGCGATTGCATGCCTGGGGGGTGGTTGGGGGGACACCGGTTAGATTCAGAACAGTCACCTCTAGGCTGGACCTCCCAGCACCCCAATATTGGGGCAGTGCAGGGTTAATATTCAGCTTACGGAAGCAATAAAACTCCATTCCATCGACCTGAGATTTGTCGTCATGGTGGAAAATCTCAGCAACCAATGTTACAGATTTTCAAGGTTGACGCTCCAACCTAAACTCCTAATTCATATCTGCCTGGTAGCTGGGAAGTTGTGTCATAGGCTGTCTCTTGGAGGATGAGATACTCACACCCAGCTTCTGCAACCTGTGACACCTTCATGATGGCTGTATGGGAGGGGCAGAGACACAAACTACGGGGGAAATGTACGATCAGGTGATCATATATGATATACAGAGGACAGAGGAAACTAAATACCATTCAGTTAGGGTTTACATTTATTTTATCTATCATTATTATCCTATTTTATTTTTATTGTGTTATTATTATTATTTATTCATTTATTATTTTATTCATATTTTTATTTAAATTTTATTATTTTTATTTTATGATTAATAATATTTATTTATTATTTTATTTATTATTGTATTATTATTATCATTATGATATGTAGTTATTCATTTATTATTTTAATTTAATTATTATTATTATTATTATTATTATTATTATTATTATTATTATTATTAATGATAATAATAATAATTAATAATAATAAAAATAATCTAGTTATTTATTCATTTATTATTTTATTTATATATTTTTTTTATTTAAATTGTATTATTGTTATTATTCTATTTATTCAATTGTTATTTTATTTATATATTTTCATTTAAATTGTGCTCTTCTTCTTCTTCTGTTTACAATAATAATAATAATAATAATAGTGATGATTCTATTTATTTATTCATTATATATATATATATATATATATATATATTATTCTATTTATTTATTAATTTACTATTTATTAATTTATTTTCATTATTATTATTATTATTATTATTATTATTATGCTATTTATGTATTCATTTATTAATGTATTTATTCATTTATTATTTGATCGATTTATGTTTTAGTTAAATTGTATTATTATTATTATTATTATTAGTAATAATATTAGTAATAATAATATTCAATTTATTTATTCATTTATTATTTTATTTATGTGTTTTTTTTTGTTTAATTGACTTATTATTATTATTATTATTATTATTATTTTTATTATTATTCTATGTATTCATAAATTTACTATTTATTAATTTATCATTAATATGCTATTTATGCATTCATTTATGTATTCATTTATTTTTTTTATTTAAATATTATTATTTTTATTTTATGATTAATAATATTTATTTATTATTTTATTTATTATTGTATTATTATTATCATTATGATATGTAGTTATTCATTTATTATTTTAATTTAATTATTATTATTATTATTATTATTATTATTATTATTAATGATAATTATCATTAATAATAATAAAAATAATCTAGTTATTTATTCATTTATTATTTTATTTATATATTTTTTTTATTTAAATTGTATTATTGTTATTATTCTATTTATTCAATTGTTATTTTATTTATATATTTTCATTTAAATTGTGCTCTTCTTCTTCTTCTGTTTACAATAATAATAATAATAATAATAATAGTGATGATTCTATTTATGTATTCATTATATATATATATATATATATATATATATATATATATATATATATATATATATATATATATATATATATATTATTCTATTTATTTATTAATTTACTATTTATTAATTTATTATTATTATTATTATTATTATTATTATTATTATTATTATTATGCTATTTATGTATTCATTTATTAATGTATTTATTCATTTATTATTTGATCGATTTATGTTTTAGTTAAATTGTATTATTATTATTATTATTATTATTATTAGTAATAATATTAGTAATAATAATATTCAATTTATTTATTCATTTATTATTTTATTTATGTGTTTTTTTAGTTTAATTGACTTATTATTATTATTATTATTATTATTATTATTATTTTTATTATTATTCTATGTATTCATAAATTTACTATTTATTAATTTATCATTAATATGCTATTTATGCATTCATTTATGTATTCATTTATTTTTTTTATTTAAATATGTTTTAGTAAAATTTTATTATTATTATTCAATTTATTTATTTATTATTTTATTTGTATGCTTTTTTTGTTGTTAAATCGTATTATTATTATTTAATTTATTTACTATTTATATTTATTGATTTATTATTATTATTATGCTATTTATGTATTCATTTATTCACTTATGTAGTCATCAATTATTGTATCTATATATGTTTTACTTAAATTGTATTATTATTTTTATATTTATTCATTTATTATTTTATTTATGCATTTTACTTTCAATTGTATCATTATAAGTAAGCTCTAAGGAGCAGGGCCCCCTGATTCCTCCTGTATTGAATTGTGTTGTAACTGTACTGTCTGCCCTCATGTTGTAAAGCGCTGTGAAAACTATTGGTGCTATATAAATCCTGTATTATTATAATAATAATAATTATTATTATTATTAAATTGCCAGACCTATCAGGCAATCATGTAAGAAATCAGAAAACAGCAAATGGTTCACAAACTTTCTCATTAGTAGTAATAATGATCTATGTGTTCATTGATTTATAATTGTATTTATATATGTTTATTTCAATTGTATTATTATTATTATTATTATTAATAATAATAATAATACAATTTAAATAAACATATATAAATACAATTTTAAATCAATAAACAAATAGATCAGTATTACTACTACTAATAATTATTATTATTATTATTATTGATAATATTAATAAGTAGTAGTAGTAGCAGTAGTAATAATGATCTATTTGTTTATTGATTTATAATTGTATTTATATATGTTTATTTAAATTGTATTATTATTATTATTGTTAATCTATACTTTTTTTTTCATTTTATTTATATATATTTTTTAATGCAAATTTTTTTGTTATATATCTATTTATTTATGACTTTAATTATATATGTTTACATAACTATTATTATTATTATTATTATTAATAATATGATTATTGTTGCTATTATTATTTTGTATTTTTATTGTATTTTATCTATCTTTTTTATTTAAGAGCCTACCTATATTTTGCCTAGGATGACTGAGTTTTGCATCTTAATGGGTTCTTTGGGGTAGTAAAATTGTTGCCCAGAGTGACCAATCAGAACCCATGTAGTTTTGCTCATTCTCTCATTTGAATAAATCCTTCCAGTGTGTGGAGCCAGCTGACATTCAGACAAGAACACTTCCCTACCGGTAGAACACTCTTTGCATATATTGATTGGTATCCTGCTTCTTGTTATTGGTGCTCGCAGATATTGATCGCAGATATTGATTACTTTTGTGCAGCCTTATACTCTCTCCAGGTGATAATCAATACTGTGATTTCCTCACCTTCAGTTTCCACCTCCTCCCTTTAAATGCTTCAATAATAATTTGAGCGAAGCCGCTTTCCCTAAAACAGAAGAAGGAAAAACAGAGAACAGAATACATAATACATAACTGTAGCGGTACCCCCAAGGGGGCTGCTGATTGATACCCCACCGGCCACCCCGACTCTGCAGATCCTCCATTCTGCAATGTGACATTAGCAATAAGAAACTCACACGATATCACTGAACCACTCAGAAAGGTTTACTGAGATAAGTAAAGGAACACAATGAAAAACATGAATGAACACAAGTTATGATTGACAACAGTTATCACTTAATGCCCATATACACAACATATAACCTTATAAATCACCTTATATATGTGAACAGGTGCACAAAAGGATAGGTACTCAATATCTTCAAAACATATATGAAACCACTTAAGGACCGAGCCTCTTTTTGAGATTTGTTGTTTACAAGTTAAAAACTGTTTTTCTTTTTGCTAGAAAATTACTTAGAACCCCCAAACATTATACATTTTTTTTTTCTAACATCCTAGAGAATAAAATGGCGGTCGTTGTAATACTTTCTGTCACACCGTATTTGCGCAGCGGTCTTACAAGCGCACTTTTTTTGGAAAAAAATAAACTTTTTTGAATTAAAAAATAAGACAACGGTAAAGTTAGCCCAATTTTTTTTTTTTAACTGTGAAAGATAATGTTACGCCGAGTAAATTGATACCCAACATGTCACGCTTCAAAATTGCGCCCGCTCGTCGAATGGCTACAAACTTTTACCCTTAAAAATCTCAACAGGCGACGTTTAAAAAATTCTACAGGTTGCATGTTTTGAGTTACAGAGGAGGTCTAGGGCTAGAATGATTGCTCTCACTCTACCGATCGCGGCGATACCTCACGTGTGTGGTTTGAACACTGTTTTCATATGCGGGCCCTGCTCACGTATGCTCGTTCGTGACGGGGCGCGTTTAAAACATATTTTTTTTTAATCATATTTATTTATTTATTTTACTTTTTTTTTTTTTTTTTTTTTTTTTTTACATTTTTACACTGTTTAAAAAAAAAAAAAAAGTTGTGTCACTTTTATTCCTAAATGTAAATGTAAATGTAAACATCCCTTGTAATAGAAAAAAAGCATGACAGGACCTCTTTAATATGATATCTGGTGGTCAAAAAGACCTCACATCTCATATTTACACTAAAATGCAATAATAAAAAAAAAAATGTCATTTAAAAAAAAAGAAAAAAAAAAAAAAGGCCCTTTAAGAGCTATGGGCGGAAGTGCCGTTTTGACATCGCTTCCGCCCTGCAATGGTATGGAGACAGGTGGGGGGCCATCTTCCCCTCACTCGTCTCTATACCCAGGCAGGGGACAGATGCGATCGCCTCCGCTGGCGGTTCCGGTAAGCGGCGGAGGGCACCGGATCGCGGCAGGAGGGGGGCCCCTCTCCCGCCACCGATAAAAGTGGTCTCACGGCGAATCCGCTGCAGAGACCACTTTTATTTTAAACCGGACTGCTGCCATAACAACGATATCCTCCTTCAAAGTACCGACGTATAATGACAGTGGGCGGTTCGGAAGTGGTTAAATACCTTCCCACTGAGGCCTCAACATAGACCAAAATGCAGCATATAATATTTACATTCAGTAACACAGTGTAAAATTAAGCATATACACTTATGGATGCCCCTAGGTTATAATTCAGAGATCAACTTGTGAGTAGAGCAGCAATGCTTAGTAAAAGAAGAAGATGGTGAAAGTTCTTCAAACTCCAGATGTCTTCAGCTAGCCTGATGGTTAAACTGCAGTATATTGTTGTAATTTGTAATCCACAAAGACAAAGGGAAAGAAATGACTGCAGAACAAAACATATGCTGATGATTGCTTAACTGAAGAAATATCACCACTTGTAGATTCCTTCTTCAATACAGTACTGACCTTACAGCGCAGGGGAAAAGACAAGACCCCAGTCTAACTGTATGATGCCTGTGAGGAAGTTGATTCACCTCCGTGGAACTACAAGTCTCACCAGCAGTCTGTAGAAAGAACTCACTCAGCAACACTGTAATCTCTACTGGAATGGGCAGGTGCCCTCTCACCACCAATAGACTCCAATGGCTGTGAGTCTCCATCCAGAATCCCCTCCTGGTGTCTCCATCTAGTGAAGATGGCACCGCCACGCCGTGCTGCAGCTCCCGATGGACTGAAGTGCAGGTGGCTTCCAGTTGCTCTGAAGCGCAGGGCGGTCCTCTTGCTAGAATAGCAGGGCTGTCCTCCAAGATCCCTCAGAGGCGGGCGATCCGGCTCTCCGCTGTATAGGCCGCAGTCTCTCATTCCTGGTCACACACAGATCTCCTGCTGGCAGGCGTTGAATGGCGTCCAGAGAGACTGAAAGCAGGCCGCGCCTCTCCTTTTATTGCTCCTCCCAGCAGGCAGTTCTGCGCGCTTTGCATTGTCTGTCCTGTAGACCAGGGCTGATCCAGCTAACAGAGTCACTTCCTCCTCCAGACTACATTTCCCACAATGCTTTGCTGCATTATTCTCAAAGAGTAAAGAAAAAATCCTAACAAAGTCCAGCAGACACTAGGGGGAGCCAAACTCATTTGCAAACAACAACGAACTATTCAACTATAATGACTATAGTAGCAAACCCCTGGCTACATAACAGCAACGTATTATCTTCAATGGCTGCAAGGAATTCCCATCGTCTTGTAAGGAGATGGTGAAGGGAGGGTGACAACACTTTCTGCAGAAAGGCAAAAAAGTTATCCACTGAATCCAGTCTCTGTGAGCTGGTCACCTCTTGGCTGAAACTCGGCATCCTTGGAGGTGATCAGGAACAGTGCTGTCTGCACAGGTCTGGTCCCTAAATTTCTATAGATCCAAGAGACAGGAACCCCGACCTGGGATCTCCTCTGGTGATGAATTTTACCAAAGCTTGAACATTCTTCCCACTTATCACCAATGTAAGGGACATTCTTCTCACTGATCACCAATGTAAGGAACATTCTTCCCACTGATCACCAATGTAAGGAACATTCTTCCCACTGATCACCAATATAAGGAACATTCTTCTCACTGATCACCAATGTAAGGAACATTCTTCTCACTGATCACCAATGTAAGGAACATTCTTCTCACTGATCACCAATGTAAGGAACATTCTTCTCACTGATCACCAATGTAAGGACCATTCTTCCCACCGATCACCAATGTAAGGAACATTCTTCCCACTGATCACCAATGTAAGGGACATTCTTCTCACTGATCACCAATGTAAGGAACATTCTTCTCACTGATCACCAATGTAAGGAGCATTCTTCTCACTGATCACCAATGTAAGGAACATTCTTCTCACTGACCACCAATGTAAGGAACATTCTTCTCACTGACCACCAATGTAAGGGGCATTCTTCCCACTGATCACCAATGTAAGGAACATTCTTCTCACTGACCACCAATGTAAGGGGCATTCTTCCCACTGATCACCAATGTAAGGAACATTCTTCTCACTGACCACCAATGTAAGGGACATTCTTCTCACTGATCACCAATGTAAGGAACATTCTTCCCACTGATCACCAATGTAAGGAACATTCTTCTCACTGATCACCAATGTAAGGAACATTCTTCTCACTGATCACCAATGTAAGGAACATTCTTCTCACTGACCACCAATGTAAGGGACATTCTTCTCACTGATCACCAATGTAAGGAACATTCTTCCCACTGATCACCAATGTAAGGAACATTCTTCTCACTGATCACCAATGTAAGGGACATTCTTCCCACTGATCACCAATGTAAGGAACATTCTTCTCACTGATCACCAATGTAAGGAGCATTCTTCTCACTGATCACCAATGTAAGGAACATTCTTCCTACTGATCACCAATGTAAGGAACATTCTTCCCACTGACCACCAATGTAAGGAACATTCTTCCCACTGATCACCAATGTAAGGGACATTCTTCTGCCCCACAGTGTACAGAAGCTGTCAGCTCAATATTCGGATTCCCTAAATTTACACTATTACTGTACTATCGGATGACAAAAAGATTAAAAACATATAAAAAATATTCAACCTTCCAATGCCTCCTACTCAAGTTCCTGAGTAATAAAAACCTGACAGAGGACGTAACCTTTTCCCACTCCATCCAAAGCTAAAAAAAAACAATAAAATAGTTTGGCTTTAGAAACACTTTTTATAACCTATAAAAGAATACAAACAGCACTGTATGTATCAGGCCCATAAAACCCACAACAGTCCATCATTCCACGCCGATGGCTTAGAAATAATTCGGGACGGGTGTGAAGACATCTGAAGCTGAGCGCCTCCAGGTTCAGCTAAAAATGTACATTTCATGTCTAAAAATAAAATACCACTTTTTCAGTCTGACAGATCGCAGCTGTGCAGAACGTACAGAATTTTATGGTGATTTGTATCCAATCGCAGGCAGAGAATAATGTCCAGACTCCTGGGAAGATCTTTCATAGCCTCGGGTCTGAAACCACATTTTACAACCAGGCGGGTTCTGTGCATTAATGCATTGCGACGCCATTAATTTCTAAGGACAACGCAATAAAGCAAATCGGTTCCAAAGCACAAGTGTTGCATGCACCGCCATGTGTTGTGATGCCCTGCACTGCCAGAAATGGTGCATGACCATTTTATTTTGGTGTATTGCATTCATTCAAATCAGTGTTCATTTCTTTTTTTTTTTTTTTTTACAAACAAAGGTGTTTTATTGTTGTCATATAGGTTGAATAAAAACATATCCATAGGTACAGTACATATCATCACGTGGAATACATTTGTGCACATACAGGTCCAGACAATACAGTGAACAAGCACAACATTCGTAGACTACATTAACCACTTCAGCTCATAATATTATTATTATTATTATTATTATTATTATTATTATTATTATTATTATTTTTCAGTTTATTTATTAATTATTTTATTTTTATGGGGTTTTTTTTTTGTTAAATTGTATTATCCCTTTCATGACTAAGCCTATTTTTGAAATTTGGTGTTTACAAGTTAAAATCCGTATTTTTTGCTAGAAAATTACTTAGAGCCCCCAAACATTATATATATATATATATTTTTAGCAGAGAATCTAGAGAATAAAATGGCGATTGTTGCAATATTTTATATCACACAGTATTTGTGCAGCTGTGTTTTAAAGGCAAATTTTTGGGAAAAGGAACACTTTCATGGATTTTAAAAAATCCAAACAGTAAAGTTACCCCAATTTTTTTGTATAATGTGAAAGATGATGTTACGCCGAGTAAATAGATACCAAACATGTCACGCTTTATAATTGCACGCACTCCTGGATTGGCGACAAACTACGGTACCTAAGAATTTTTTTCACGGTTACCTGGTTTGAGTTACAGAGGAGGTCTAGGGCTAGAATTATTGCTCTCACTCTGAAGATCTCGGCGATACCTCACATGTGTGATTTGAACACCGTTTACATATACGGGCGCGACTTCCGTATGCATTTTCTTCGCTGTGCGAGCTCGCGGTGGACGGGGGCGCTTTAAAAAAAATTTTTTTTCTTATTTATTTTATTTATTTTTATATTAATAAATTGTGTTTTAAAAAAAAAATATTTTTGATCACTTTTATTGCTGTCACAAGGAATGTAAACATCCCTTGTGACAGTAATAGGTGGTGACAGGTACTCTTTATGGAGGGATCGGGGGGTCTAAAAGACCCCCGATCCCTCCTTTGCACTTTAAAGTATTCAGATCGCTGAAAACGGCGATTCTGAATACTGTGTATTTTTGTAAAACCAGCGCCATTGGCAGCCGAGTAAACGGGAAGTGACGTCATGACGTCACTTCTGTGTTTACGATTAGGAGGCTGGAACGGAGCCGCCCACGACTTCGTTCCAGCCCGCCCCCAGCCGCCGGAGGCAGCCGATTGGTCATCGGGCCTCCCGATCGAATGGGAGGCCCGGTAAGAACGGCGGGAGGGGGGGGATGTCCCCTCCCGCTCCTCCGGTATAACAGTTGAGCGGCTATTAGCCGCATCGGTTGTTATACTCGGATAGCCGATCGCCTGCTCTAAACAACGGTACCGGCATGATGCCCGCAGCTGCGGGCATCATCCCGGTATAAACCCGGAAAGCCGAGTACGCACATCTGCATACGCTCGGCGGAAAGGGGTTATTATTATTATTCTATTTATTTACTATTTATTCATTTATTATTATTATCATTATTATAATATTTATGTATTCATTTATTCCTTTTTGTATTCATTTTTTATTTTATCTATATATGTTTTAGTTGAATTGTAGTAGTAGTAGTAGTATTATATTTATTTATTAATTTATTATTTTATTTATGTATTTTACTTTCAATTGTATCATTATAAGTAAGCTCTAGGGAGCAGGGCCCCCTTTATTCCTCCTGTATTGACTTGTGTTGTATTGTCTGCATTGAAATCAGTGCTAATTTCTTCGACTAAAATATTTTCATCGGCTAAATTAACCACTTCAGCCTCGGAAGGTTTTACCCACTTCCTGACCAGGCCATTTTTTTTTTTTTTTTTTGCGATACGTCACTGCGTCGTTTTAACTAAGAACTGCGCGGTCGTGCGACATTGTACCCGAAAAAAAAGATATCCTTTTTTTGCCCCACAAATAGAGCTTTCTTTTGGTGGGATTTGATCGCCTCTTCGCTTTTTTATTTTTTGTGCTATAAACAAAAAAAGAGCGACAATTTAAAAAAAAAAAAAAATTATTATTATTATTATTATTATTGATTGGTTTGCGCAAAAGTTATAGCGTCTACAAACTACGGGATAGATTTATGGCATTTTTATTTATTTATTTATTTATTTTTTATTATTAGTAATGGAGGCGATCTGCGATTTTTATCGTGACTGCGATATTATGGCCGACACATCGGACACTTTTGACACTATTTACATATCCAAAAAAAAAAAATGTAAAAAAAAAATTTCTTTATCAGTGTAGGCCAATATGTATTCTGCTACATGTTTTTGGTTAAAAAAAAAATCCCAATAAGCGTGTATTGATTGGTTTGCGCAAAAGTTATAGCATCTACAAACTACGGCATAGATTTAGGGACTTTTATTTTTTAATTTTTTTTTACTGGTAATTGCGGCGATCTGCGATTTTTAGCGGGACTGCGACATTGCGGCGGACAAATCTAACGCTGAGTGACACTTTTTGGGAACCAGTGACCCCAATACAGTGATCAGTGCTATAAAAATGCACTGTCACTGTATAAATGACTGGCAGGGAAGGGGTTAACACCAGGGGCGATTAAAGGGTTAAATGTTCCCTAGGGAGGTGCTTACTAACTGTGTGTGTGTGTGGGGGGGGGGGGGGAGTGTCACACTGAAGGATACAAGAGATCTGTGGTTCAGCTTAGCTGAATCACAAGATCTCTCTTTCCCTTCCTGACAGACCTGCCGTTTGCCTTGTTTACACAGGCAGATGGCTGATCCGTCTCTCCTGTGAACGATTGGCGGGTCGCGGCGGCCATTGCAGCCGCCGGACCTGCTGATTGGCTGCCGCTGTGTCCAATCACAGCGGGGGCAGCGCGCCCCCCTAAACTGCGTGCACAAAATCACATACAGGTGCATGATTTTGCGCAGCCGGGCCGCCCTGCTGCAGTAAATGTATTTTGGGCGGTCGCAAGAGGTTAATACTATTTTAGTCAGCTTAGGGCCCGTTCACACCACATGCAGTCCAGTGCGGGGTTTTTTTCTGCATCAAAAACGCATGGAAAGTAGGTTTTAGGGCTGGTTCACAGCATAAAAATGCGTTTCCGGATCAGTTTCTGCATGCACGTTTTTGACACATTCCAGTGCATTTTTGATGCATTTCCGGATGCATTCCAGGTGCTTTTTTTTCTTCTTTTTTCCTGTTTTTTTTCTCCCCACTATACTAGGGTCCAGTGCGTTTTTGATGCGTTCCAGTACAGGTAAAATGCAACATGTTCTACTTTTTTTTTCTGGAACTGGAAAGCTCTGGAACTGACTGCACTGGTGTGAACCATGCCATTGGAAATGTCCTCAGGCAGAGACATAGAACGGAGATCTGCCTATGTAAACAAGGCAGAGCTTCGTTCTGTCAGAGAGGAAGGGATGGATTTTGTGCCCCTGCAAAGCAGGGAATACAATCCATCTCTTCCCTGAGTAAAAGTAGCACACATAGTACACAAAAACACTGGCTAGGCACACTGTTAACCCTTTGATCACCCCTGATGTTAACCCCTTCCCAGCCAGTGTCATTAGTACAGTGAGAGTGCATATTATTAGTATTAGTGTCACTGGTTCCCACAAAGTGTTAGTTAGGTGTCCGATTGTCTGCCGCAATACCGCAGTCCCACTATAAGTTGGGAAACGCCTCCATTACTAGTATAAAAAATAAATAAATAACAATTCCGGTTGATATACTGTACTGTAGTTTGTAGACACTATGGGGTTGATTTACTAAAGGCAACTAGACTGTGCACTTTGCAAAGTGCACTCTGCAAGTGCAATTGCTCCAGAGCTTAGTAAACGAGGTAAGGCTTCAGTTTGCAAAGAATACCCAATCACGTGCAAGGAAAATTTAAGGAAATGCATTTTTGCTTGCACGTGATTGGATGATGGAAGTCAGCAGCGCTTCTGCTCATTTACTAAGCTCTGGAGCAACTGCTCTTTGTAGAGCGCAACTGCACATTGCAAAGTGCACAGTCAATATGGCTTTAGTAAATCAACCCCCTATAACTTTTGCGTAAACCAATCAATATACGCTTCTTGGGATATTTTTTTTTACCAAATATATGTAGCATGAATACATATTGGCCTAAATATATGAAAAAAAATATATTTTTTTTTTTACATTTTTTTTATTGGATATGTTTTATAGCAGACAGTAAAAAATATTTTGTTTTGTTTTTTTTTGTTTGCGTTTTTCAAAATTGTCAGTATATTTTTGCTTATAGTGCAAAAAGTGAAAGACCCCAGAGGTGATCAAATACCACCAAAAAGAAAGCTCTATTTGTGGGGGGGGGGGGGGGGGTGACATAAATTGTATTTGGTTACAGCATTGCATGACAGCGCAATTATTAGTTAAAGTAAAGCAGTTGCCGTATCACAAAAAATAAAAATTAATTAAAAAATGGCCTGGTCATGAAGGGGGGTAAACCTTTCCGGAGGTCAAGTGTAAAAATGAGAGGAAAGTTTGCTCTATCAATCAATAAGAAAAAAATATATATAAGGGATAACAGGTTGATGAACATTTAAGTTTTTTTTTGATTCATTTGATACATTTGTTACATGTTTGTTATGCACAGTATACAATGTTGCTTTAGGCCTAATGTATACAGTGCCGGTTCACACCACAACACAGTGTGGATAAAGTACAAGGGTCATTGGGGGGCATCAGGTAAAAATAACCAGGAGGGTCCCTGACTACTTTTCTCCTCCTCCTGCAGGTCTACAAGACTCAATTCTTCCTCTGATTGAAGGTGCAGTGAAGAGTTCCACGCTTGTTGTTTCCAAGATGTTTCTCGTCTTCTTGGCGGTGACCCTGAGCTTTGTGTCCACCTCTCCGACCAGAAGATCTGAGGTCTCCGATGAAGTCACCCCGGATTCCCTGTTGGACCTCCCTGGGGAGACGGACAGTCTGAATGACATCTTCAGGGAAGTGGGGGATCTGATTAGGGATTCCAACTCTAAGCTGGAGAATGCTGTGAAAGAGGTAAGACGCACCGAGCCGCATCTTGGAATGGCGCTGCGAACCGCTTGTTCGTAGAAAGGCCGTGAAGCGTATCTCCATTTAGTGCAGCGTGAAGTTTCAGCAAGATAAGTACCAAATTTTACGAGATAACTTAGGAGTATACCCTGTTTCCCCGAAAATAAGACCTAGCGTGATTGTCGGTGATGGCTGCAATATAAGCCCTACCCCCCAAATAATCCCTAGTTAAAGTCCTTGTAGGTCTTATTTTCTGGGTAGGGCTTATTTTCGGGGAAACAGGGTAAGGCTTATTTGGGGGGTAGGGCTTATATTGCAGCCATCACCGACAATCACACTAGGTCTTATTTTCGGGGAAACAGGGTAGCTATAATAAAAATTAAAAAAAAACTGTATGTAAATTAATTCTGTTTGGATGAGCCAAAATCAAACATTCTCAGGCTGTATTCTGTGCAGGTCAAATGTTATTCATTAAAAAAAAAAAAAGTGTAGACGGGAAAAACACCACATTATGGCCACTAGATGGAGCTTAAGGGAACACTTTTTTCCCATAATACACAGCACCATCTAGTGGCCATAATGCTTATATATAATGAATGAACACCTATGTAAACTTTTCTATAAATAGTCCCCTTAGTATTAGTCTAATGGTTAAAGTGTATTTAAAGCCTAACAATTCATTTCTATTATTTCCTCACAATATAGCCCTGAAAATGTTTTGTTATATCTGTTCGATAACTGCACAAAATACCTTGTGATTCTGCCAGAGATCTTGTAAGCTGATAGCTTCCTGTGCTGCATTCTTATTAGTTACATTATTCCTAGTTCTCTCTGAGGAGTAGAGAATCACACTCCTATGCTGTACAAAATAGGAGGAGGGGAGGTGTTCTGTAGTCCAAAGGTACTTCCTCTCCAACGTTGCTTCAGAATACAGTGCGATGAGTGAGGGTCATCATCCTAGGACAGAAAAAAAGGCTTTAGAATTCAGTGGAGTATAAGGAAGAAAAGGCTCTGGGACTCAAGCAAGGGTATTAGGAAGCGAGGGCTCTGGGAGTCAAGAAAGGTATAGGGAAGAAAAGGCTCTGAGCCACAAGTGAGGTATTGGGAAGACTAGGCTCTGGGACTCAAGCTAGGGTATTAGGAAGCAAAGGCTCTGGGACTCAAATAAGGTATAGGAATAAAAAGGCTCTGTGACTCAAGCAAGGTATGGGGAAGAAAAGGCTCTATTACTTAAGTGAGGTATAGGAAAGAAAAGGCTCTGAGCCACAAGTGAGGTATAGGGAAGAAAAGGCTCTGGGACTCAAGCGAAGTATAGGGAAGAAAAGGCTCTGGGACTCAAGTGAAGTATAGAGAAGAAAAGGCTCTGGGACTCAATCTAGGGTATTAGGAAGCAAGGGCTCTGGGACTAGGTATTGGAAAGAAAAGGCTCTGAGCCACAAGTGAGGTATTGGGAAGACTACGCTCTGGGAATTAAGCAAAGTATAGAGAAGAAAAGGCTCTGGGACTCAAGCTAGGGTATTAGGAAGCAAGGGCTATGGGATTCAAATAAGGTATATGAATAAAAAGGCTCTTGGACTCAAGCAAGGTATGGGGAAGAAAAAGCTCTATTACTTAAGTGAGGTATAGGGAAGAAAAGGCTCTGGGACTCAAGCGAAGTATAGGGAAGAAAAGGCTCTGGGACTCAATCTAGGGTATTAGGAAGCAAGGGCTCTGGGACTCAAATAAGGTATAGGAATAAAAATGCTCTGGGACTCAAGCAAGGTATGGGGAAGAAAAGGCTCTATTACTTAAGTGAGGTATAGGAAAGAAAAGGCTCTGAGCCACAAGTGAGGTATAGGGAAGAAAAGGCTCTGGGACTCAATCTAGGGTATTAGGAAGCAAGGGCTCTGGGACTAGGTATAGGAAAGAAAAGGCTCTGAGCCACAAGTGAGATATTGGGAAGACTACGCTCTGGGA